>NC_045434.1:28667935-28902586 GCF_002776525.5 Piliocolobus tephrosceles | reverse complement strand
GAAGGAAGGAAGGAAGGAAGGAAGGAAGGAAGGAAGGAAGGAAGGAAGGAAGGAAGGAGGGAAGGAGGGAGGGAGGGAGGGAGGGAAGGAGGGAGGGAGGGAGGGAGGGAGGGAGGGAAAGGAGGGAAAGGAGGGAGGGAGGGAGGGAGGGAAAATTTATGAAATTCTAGGGAAAAAATTAAAAATATTATCACTAAAGAAGCTCAGAGAGATACAAGAAGATTCTGAAAAACGATACAAAGAAATCAGAAAAACAATTCAGGATATGAATGAGAAATTTACCAAAGAGATATAATTTTTTAAAAGCAGAAATTTTGGAACTGAAGAATTCATTGAATAACATACAAAATACATTCAAAAGCTTCAACAGTAAGACAGAGCAGGCAGGAGAAAGAATCTCAGAACTTGAGTACAGATCTTTTGAAATAACCCAGTCAGACAAAAATAAAAAAAAAAACAATGAAAAGATTAAAACCTTCAAGACATATGGGACATCATAAAGCATCCAAATATTCAAATTTTTGGTGTCCCAAGAAACAAAGAAAAAAATGAAAGAATTAGAAAACCTATTTAATAAAATAATAGGTTAAAAACTTCAAAACTTAGCAAAAGATTTAGACATTCAGATATAGTCAAAGATCCCCAAATAGATACAATTCGCAAAGGTCTTCTTCACAGCATATTATAGTCAAACTGTCAAAAATCAAAGACAAAGAAAAAAAATTAAAAACAGCAAGAAAAAAGTATCTAACCACCTATATAAAGGAACCCCATTGGACTGACAGCAGATTTCTCAGCAGAACCCTAACAAGCAGGAGAGAATGGGATGATACCTTCACAGTGCCAAAAGAAAAAATGTGCTAACTAAAAATATTATGCCCAGCAAAATTATCCTTCCTAAATGGAGGAGATATAATGTCTTTCCCAGATGAGCAAAAGCTAAGAGACATATCACCACTAGACCAGCCCTATAAGAAATACTTAAGGGAGAGCTACACCCAAAAGCAAAAGAGTAATAACTACCATTATGAAAACACATGCAAATATAAAAACCACTAGTGGAGCAAACACAGAAACAAGGAAGGGAAAAATCTTAAATGTAAGTATTACAGAATGCCATCAAACCACAAAGATAAATTATGAGAGAAAAATAAAGGAAAAAAGGATATACAAAACAATAAAGAATCAAGTAAAACAATGATAAGAAGCACTCACATGTCAATAATAACCTTGAATGTAAACAGATTAAACTTTGCACTTAAAAGATATAGACTGGCTGAATGAATTTTTAAAAATGATCTAACCATATGTGGCTTATAAGAAAAATTCTCACCTATAAAGACATATATAAACTGAAAATAAAGGAATGGAAAAAGATGTTCCGTGTAAATGGTGCTCAAAAGTGAGTAGAAGTAACTATACTTACATCAGATAAAACAGACTTTAAGTAATAAAAAGTGACAAAATTATTATATAATGAAAGAGGTGTCAATTCATCAAGAGGATATAATTATTGTAAACATATGTGCTCCCAACACCAGAGCACCCAGATATATAAAGCAAATATTATTAGACCTGAAGGGAAAGACTCTGATACAGGAATAGTTTGGACTTCTACACTCCACTCTCAGCATAAGACAGATCATCTAGACTGAAAATTAACAAAGAAACGTTGGATTTACACTGCATATTAGACCAAATAGACCTAACAGAAATTTACAGAACATTTTATCCAACAGCTAAAGAATAAACATTATTCTTAATCAGCACACAGAATATGTCTAGTGTAGACCATATAGTAGGACACAAAACAAATCTCAAAAATAATTTAAAAATCAAAATCATATCAAGTATTTTTTCTTTTTTTTTTTTTTTTTTGAGACGGAGTCTCGCTCTGTTGCCCAGGCTGGAGTGCAGTGGCCGGATCTCAGCTCACTGCAAGCTCTGCCTCCTGGGTTCACGCCATTCTCCTGCCTCAGCCTCCTGAGTAGCTGGGACTACAGGCGCCCGCCACGGTGCCTGGCTAATTTTTTGTATTTTTTTTTAGTAGAGATGGGGTTTCACCATGGTCTCGATCTCCTGACCTTGTGATCCGCCTGCCTCGGCCTCCCAAAGTGCTGGGATTACAGGCGTGAGCCACCACGCCCAGCCCAAGTATCTTTTCAAACAACAATGAAATAAAAACAGAAATCAATAACAAGAGACATTTTGGAAACAGTGCAAATATAAGGGAAGTGAAAAACATGCACCTGAATGACCACTGAGTCAAGAGAAAAATTAAGGAGAAAATTTAAAAATTTCTTGAAACAAACAGAAATCAAAATACAATGTACCAAAACCTATGAAATAAAGCAAAATCAGTGCGGATGGAGGCTTATAGCAATAAATGCCTACATCAAAAGAAATAGAAAGATTTTAAATAAACAATATAATGATGGATCTCAAGGAACTAGAGATGTAAATACAAAAGATCAGAGATTTTTATGAAAAACTATGCACTAACAAACTAGAAAACCTAGAAGAAATGGATACATTCCTGGACAATACAACCTACCAAGATTGAATCAGAAAGAAATTAAAAAACTGAACCAACCAATAATGAGTAATGAGATTTAATCTGTAATAAAAATCTCTCAACAAAAAGAGTCCAGGACCGGATGGCTTCACAGCCAAATAGTACCAAACTTTCTAAGAAAAACTGACACCAATTATTCTCTATTCCAAAAAATAGCATAGTGGGGAATTCTCCCAAACTCATTTAATAGAAGGAAATAAATAATAAAGATAAGAGCAGAACTAAATGAAATGGAGGTGAAAAAGACAATACAAAAGATCAACAAAATGAAAAGTTGGGTTTTTAAAAAGATAAATCAATAAGACACTTGTAAGACTAATCAAGAAGATATTAAGACTTAAATAAACAAAATCAGAAATAAAAATGATATTACAACTAATACAGAAATACAAAAGATCAGAGATTTTTATGAAAAACTATGCACTAACAAACTAGAAAACCTAGAAGAAATAGATACATTCCTGGACAATACAACCTACCAAGATTGAATCAGAAAGAAATTAAAAAACTGAACCAACCAATAATGAGTAATGAGATTTAATCTGTAATAAAAATCTCTCAACAAAAAGAGTCCAGGACCGGATGGCTTCACAGCCAAATAGTACCAAACTTTCTAAGAAAAACTGACACCAATTATTCTCTATTCCAAAAAATAGCATAGTGGGGAATTCTCCCAAACTCATTTAATAAGTGGAGCATTACCCTGATACCAAACCCAGAAAAGTATGCAAGAAAGAAGAAAATTACAGGATAATATTCCTGATGAACATAGATACAAAAATCCTCAACAAAATATTAGCAAATTGAGTCCAACAACATTTCAAAAAGATAAAACACCATGATCAAATGAGATTTAACCCAAGGATGTAAGAATGATTCAACCTACATAAGTCAGTAAACATGATACATCACATCAACAGAATGAAGGACAATGTGATCATCTAAATACATGCAAAAAAGCACTTGATAAAAGTCAACATTCCTTCATGATAAAAACTCTCAACAAACTAGGCACAGAGGCAACATACCTCAGCATCATAAGGAACACATGTAACAAATCCACAGCTAACATTACACTGAATGGGAAGATCTGGAGCTAGACGGGGATACCCACTTTCACAACTGTTTTCAATATAGCACTGGAAGTCCTAGCCAGAGCAGTCAGGCAAGAGAAATAAAAGGCATCCATGTTGGAAAAGAGGAAGTCAAATTGTTCCTGTCTTCAGATAACATGATCTTATATTTAGAAAAACCTAAAGACTCTACCAAAACACTGTTAGGTACTATAAAGAAGTTCAGCAGAGTTGCAGGATACAAAATCAACATATGAAAAATCAGTAACATTTCTATACACAAATAATGAACTAGCTGAGAAAGAAATCAAGGAGGCAGTCACATTTATAATAGCTAAATAAATAAAATGAACAAAACACCTAGGGATAACTTTAACCAAGGAGGTAGAAGACCTCTACAAGAATAACTACAAAACATGGGTGAAAGAAATGGAAAAGGAGAAAAACAAATGGAAAGACAACCCATGCTCATGGATGGAAGAACTAATATAGTTAAAATTACCATACTGTCTAAAGCGATCTATGGATTCAGTGTGATCCCTATCAAAATACCAATGACATTTTCCCAGAAATAGAAAAAAAATCCTGATATTTGTATGGAATGAAAAAAGAACCCAAATACCTAAAGCAATCCTGAACAAAAAGAACAAAGTGAAAGGCATCACATTACTTGGCTTCAAAATATATCACCAGGCTATAGTAACCAGAACAGCATGTATTGGTACACAAATAGACACAAAGACCAATGGAATAGAATAGAAAATCCAGAAATAAGCCCCCATATTTGCAGCCAACTAACTTTTGACAAAGGCACCAAGAAGATACATTGGGAAAGGATAACTTCTTCAATAAATGGTGCTGGGAAAACTGGATAGCGATACTCAAAAGAAAGAAGCTAGACCCTTATCTCTCATCATATACAAACATCAACTCAGAATAGATTAAAGACTTAAACATTACATGAAACTATGAAATTACTATAAGAAAACATAGGGGAAACACTTCAGGACATTGGCCTAGGCAAAGACTTTATGACTAAGACCCCCAAAACAAAAACAACGAAAACAAAAATAGGCAAATGGGATGAGAGTAAACTAAAAACTTTCATAGCAAAGGAAAAAAAACAACCGAGTAAAGAGACAGCCAGTTAAATGGGAGAAAGCATTTGCAAACTATTCATCCAACAGGGAATAATATCCAGAATATATGAGGAACTCAAAAGAAAACAAACAATTCCATTAAAAAGCAGACAAAAAACATGAATAGACACTTCTCAAAAAAGACATACAAATGGCACACAGATATGTGAAAACATGCTTAACATCACTAGTCATCAGGGAAATGTGAATCAAAACCATGAGATATCATCTTACCCCAGTTAGAATGGCTATTATCAAAAACACACACACAAAAAAGAATAATCACAATAAACACACACAAAAAAAATAAGTAAAATCAATAAGACACTTGTAAGACTAATCAAGAAGAGAGAAGACTTAAAAAGCAAATAAAAAGATACTACAACTGATAATACAGAAATACAAAAGATCAGAGATTATTATGAACAACTATACACTAACAAACTAGAAAACCTAGAAGAAATGGATACATTCCTGGACAATGCAACCTACCAAGATTGAATCAGAAAGAAATAAAAAACCTGAAGCAACCAATAACAAGTAATGAGATTTAATCTGTTGATGGCAGTGAGGATGTGGAGAAAAGGGAACATACACTATTGGTGGGAATGTAAATTAGCACAGCTATTATGGAAAAAAATATGGCAATTTCTAAAAATACTAAAACTAGAACTACTTCATTACTGGGTATTCAATCAAAGAAAAGGAAATTAGTATATCAAAGAGACACATGCACCCCCATGTTTATTGTAGCACTATTCACAATAGCAAAAATATGGAATCAACCAAAATATTTTAAATGGATGAACAGATAAAGAAAAGGTGGTATATTTACACAATGGAATACTATTTGCCATAAAGAGAGAATAAAATCATGTCATTTGCAGCAACATGGATAGAACTGGAAGTCACTATGTTAAGTAAGCCAAACACAGGAAGACAAATATTGCATGTAATTGCTCAGAAATAGGAATTTAACAAGTTTATCTTATGGAGGTAGTTAGTGGAATGATATATACCAGAGGGTGGAAATAGTGTGTGTGTGTGTGTGTGTGTGTGTGTGTGTGTGTTGGTGGGGGTTGGGGAGAAAGGATGAAGAAAGGTTGGCTAATGGGTACAAACATACAGTTAAATAGAAGGAATAAATTCTAATGTTCAATACTAGAATATGGTGACTATAATTAGCAACAATATATTGTATATTTCAAAATAGCTAGAAGTAAGGACTTGGAAAGTTCTCAACACATAAACGATATACACTTATGATGATGAATATCCGAAATACTCTGATTTGATAATTACATATGCTATGCATGTAACAGAATATCACATGTACTCCATACATATGTATAAATATTATGTATCAATAAAAATATTAACCAAAAGTTAGTGTAGCTATATTAACATAAGACAAAATAAATTTTAAGGCAAAGTGCATTATTAGGAATGAAGAGGGCTGTCACAAAGTTATTTTTTTAAGTCACCTGGAAAATACAACACTAAATTTGTATGAATCTAATAACATAGATTGGCCTCAAGCAAAAATTGGCAGGCTTACTCAAGCTTACAATCACAAAGTGATTTTTTTAATGCTCATCTGATAAAATAAGATTCTTTGTTTTTATTTGTCTCCCTGCCTATTCCCCTTTCTAGACAGTATCTAAAATGTTTGTCTTTTTCTATCTGATTCACAGGTATATTTTAAGGATAGAACAGTGTCTGGCACATAAGAGCTGCCTAATATATACTTGTTGAATGTTGGAATTATTTGAGATGAAAAAAAGATAATGACAATAGACATTGCAAAATACAATTAACAAGCATAATCCAATCAGCTCTCATGGAACCTACACTTCCAAGCTAGTAAATGTACATTCTTCTCACATATATGTGAAATGTTTATTAACACCATGTACGACCATATTATTTGATCACAAGACAATTAAGTTAGAAATCAATGATACAAACAATAAGATTCCCTGCATTCTAAAATGTACAACACACTTTTAAATAGCTCAAAGAAAAAACATAATGAAGAATAGGAAACAGAACTGAATGGTAATAAAATTGCTAAATTTCAAAAATCATAGTAAGCAGCTAAACACTACCTAGAGAGAAATCTATAGATCTATATGTTGATATATAAGAAAAGGAAAGGATAAAAATTGATGAGCTATACATCTAAATTAAGAAGTGTGGAAAGACCCAAAATGTAAACAGAAGAAAATACAAGGAAGGAAATAATTGAGAACAGAAATTATTGGAATAGAAAAAATATATGCAATAGATGTTCAAAAGTGCCACAAGCTGATTCTCTGAAAAGAGACAAAATTCTGGCAAGACTGATCATAAAAAATGATAAGGATTAATATTGGAAATAAAAATCAAATTTCAGATATAACAGAGATTTAGAAAAATAAAATACTAAGGAATAGTTGGTGCAATATATTTAAAGCAAAACAGAATGGACAATTTTCTAGAAAAAATACAATTATTCAAACGGATTCATGGAACAAACAGAAAACCTAAATGAATCTGAAATAATTAAATATATTCAATCACTAGTTAAAAGCCTACTTACCAAAAATACTTTCTAGGGCCAGATGATTTTACTGGTTACTTCCAGCAAACAGTCAGTTAATAGTTAATCCCTATCTTTTGTGAAGGGTTCCAAAGAACAATAAGGACTTACTCTCACCTCAATTTATGAAGCTAACAGAACCTTGATATTAAAACCAGGCAAAAATAATATAAAAAGGAAATTTATGGGCCAATCTAACTCATTTTAGCATTTGCTAAAATACTAACAAACGTAAGCCAAGAACTCATAATAAAGAATAGCACATTGTGACCTAACTAAGTTTAATCCCAGGAGACAAAGGATGGTTTAACATTAGAAGGTCACATGAACAGATTAAAGAAGAAGAATCATACAATCTTCCAGGTGAAGAGGTTGATAAAATTCAGCTCCTAAGCATGATTTAAAAATGAAAACAGAAACCTTAATAACTAGAAACACAAGAAATCTTCACCTGATATCAGACATCTATCAAAAGGTATTTCACTATAAAATTTTTAAAAACATCCTTAAATTATCCTTAAAATGAGAAACAAGACAAGGATTCCAGCTTGTAGTCAACATTGTACTGGAGGTCCTTGCCAGCACAAAAATGATTTAAAGGAATCAAGATTTCAAAGGAGAAGACAATGGCCAAGGTAGGTACATCTATATACTCACTGAGGTCACTGAGAAGTGGCAGCAGAATTCAATACCTTTTTAGAACTCCAAGATTCCAAAATATCTAGATTTTTCAAAATCCAGTTTCCTTATTTCAGTGACTTTTGCTGTCATTAAAATCCACAGTTGTATTTTATGAAAAATGATAGTCTACCATAGCCTTGTTTTTACTTTACACCCAGCTCTTTTATAACATTAACTTTTCAGGTTGACCATGGATTCAATTTTGTTTGACTTCCTGTTTGGCAGCCACCTGTTCCACTCTGCATCTAGGCAAGAAGGCTGAGCACACCTCTGATGATTGCTTTAGGATCTCCTGATCCTCTGCTGCTCTGATGAAGGCATGTAAACTAGTACTGAGCTTGGCTGCAGTGTGGCAGACTCACTACTGTTCTCTCTAGAAAACCTTTTATTCTTTATTATTTTCAGAGTGTTTTCATAAGCTGATCTCAAATAATACTGTCTTCAAAAATCCTATTTGAATATTTGGTAGGGGAGTTAGTTGTATTTAATTTTCTTTCCCGTCAATTCTTTAAATGGCTTGCCTTGTGGTTTTACTAAGTATTTTTGTATTATGAGTCACTCTGAGCAACTGACTGGGAATGTAGGAAGATGTCTTCTTTTGCTATTTTAATTTACTGTGTGATTGACCCTGGGCCAGTCATTGAACCTAATCAAGTAACTTCATTCATTGCTAAATAAAGACAACAGGCAATCTCGAAAAATGGGTTAAAATTAGATCCTGTTACCTTAATGACTCACTGTCTTAATAACTGACTCACACAAATTAATAGCCTCTTCCTATAACATTTTCATTTGCAAAAACTCTCCTTTATTATCCTTTCCTAGTTGTAGCCCTTTTACACTTCTCTAACCCATCCTCTCTTACCTCTCCATTTGCTTATTTAACTTTACTGCTAAGTTTCAGTGAAGATCATAGCACTCTGTGATGATCAGCTCAAAATACAGTTTTGATACTGCACATGAGCAACAGAATAAAATAAGCACACAATGGAAAATGAGTGGAAGGAAAAGTGTACTTAGAGGAAGTCCTGATACAAGTTCCAGCTCCCCCATGCACTGGTTTTATGATCTTAAGAAAGTGAGTTAACATCCCTGAGCCTACACTTTCTTATTTATAACTGTATCCTTTTAACCTCAAGGGCAGCTGTTACAAAAACCAATGACAATGAATGTAGACAGCACTTTGAAAAACTGTAAAATACTATACATTTTTATTCACCTTAACTGAATAATTCTATTCACTGAATTTAGTCATAATATGTGAAATTTGTCTGCTCTTCAACAAGAGCTTAAGTGATATCCATTCACGTTAGAAAGATACTTTTAAAATTATCATCGAGTAGTTTGTAAGTATGTAAACAATATATTGGGACAAGAAAGACTTTAAGGTAATAAAATGTAGCCTTAAGAATGTACAGACTGGGTGCAGTGGCTCATGCCTGTAATCCCAGCACTTTGGGAGGCCAAGGCAGGAGAATCTCTTGGGCCTAGGTAGTTTGAGGTCAACTACCTGGACAACACAGCAAGACCCCCATCTCTACAAAACAATTTTTAAAAAATTATCCAGGCATGAACCCAGTAGTCCCAGCTACTCTACAGGGCTGAGGTATGAGTATTTCTTGAGCCCAGGAGTTCGAGGCTGCAGTGAATCACGATCACAGCACTGTACTCTGGTCTAGATGAGAAAGCGAGATCCCGTTGCAAAAAGAAAAAAAAAGACAAATGGATGAAGAATTATTTTCATGCCAGGTGGAAAAGCAAGAAATAATTAGCTAACACTTGAAGATCATTTTTAGTCTGAGTTTTTATATTTTGAAGCCATAACCCATGGTGGAACTTAAAAATACAAAATAAATGAAAGGAAAATTGAAGAGTAGACAAATTTCAAGGTGCGACCAAAGGAACTATTTTCAAAAATTATCTCTGAATCATGTAGAACTTCAAGGAAAAAAATCTGAAGACAGAGACTGTTTCAATTTCTTACCTTTGCTCTGTATTAAAGAGTGCAAAGATGTGCTTGCTAGACATAAAGCTCTTTTCCACATCCCGAACTTTCAGGTTGTCCAAGGGAAGCATGTACTTCTTTTCTTTTTCCTATTATGAGAGAGAGACAGAAAAGAGATAGGGAGAGAGGAGAGGAGAGGAGAGGAGAGGAGAGGAGAGGAGAGGAGAGGAGAGACAGAAAATTGACTTTAATAAAAGATCTTGAGGCATGCCAATGGCAACACATCACCTGAGTTGGCTAACGCTTGATTACACTATCTTCATAATATCATCAAACCCTATTTTGATACCAACTATTAAGGCATAAAAGTTATTAGAGATAGGAGGCCCCAGTGATTCTCAACATGTGGGTTGGAAAAATGGCGGGGTGAAGTGTACAGGAAGGGCTCTGAGATGGAGAAAACACATGGTCCTCTGTCCTTTCCCCCTCATGTGGGTCCTTTTAGATGTTTTTAAATGTTAGTTTGATATTAAGACTTTAGCCATCTGTTAATATTTAACAAAAATGTTCTGGTCCTAATTCAATGAGAAATGCCAGATGGATTTCATTTCTTGCTTTATTTGCAGCCTAAGCAGTTTTGATAGCCAGTGTTGGCAGGGAAGTGGAAGCACAGGACCCCAGTATGAAATACCCCCCATAAACTATGATAAAGCATAAAAAATACTTGCTCATTTGGGTCTAGAATAAAATACAAATTCTGAAAAAGAATTATTGCATAAAATTGTTGAGCTCTTTGGGGAAAAATTCATTAGAAGTGGACTGATATTAACTAGAACAAACTTTCAAAATTAACAATTGTTTAGGAAGAATATGAACATTGGAGAGGTGAGGTCTGCAAACGTGACCAAATTAGTGTTAGTAGAACATTGGATGCCAAAAAATTATTGGAAACATTTACTTTTAGGGACTGGCCCAGGGGCAATATTATTTATATGTAAAAATGCCTAACAATGAGTAGGAGAGAGCCAAATACTCAATTTAAGAAACCTAGTAAATACCTATTACCAGGGGTATAACAAGCGCTGCCCTTGTTAACCATGGTCCTCTGTATGCTCCCAGGCTACATCTCTGGTGCTACCCCTGAAAGAGAGCAGGGCTAAAGTCCAGAGCTGGAGAGAATGCAGACTTAGTCATAACTTTCAATAAACGACTATTAATGACCATAGGAAATACGTGCATCATTCAAATATGTCTGATATAAGTCCTTTTGCTCCTACAGCATATAGACTACTTCCTTGAGAATTTATAGCTCCGCTGCATAGCATAGAGCTCTTCTGTGCCCCCTAGTCAGTTTGTGGGTAACATGTTGTATTGTAGGGAGTATCACCTGCCTTTCCACTTCCTACTCATAAATTAATCAGAAAAAGTTGGGCAGAGCACATTAGAATAGCAAAAAGATGGCATTCTACTTGGCTACAAAAAGTCGTGTGAACAGGTGACTGAAAACATTGAAGGAAGCTGCTTAGAGAACAAAATGGCTGTTCTGACAGACAATGTCTTCAAAGAAAAGAAGAAACATAAAGGAAACTAAATAGCAGTGGGAGAGGCTCAACAATAAACATGAAAAAGTAAAGCACTGTAAGAATAGTCCAATATTTTTACAACAAAAGTTAAGAACATATTATCAAACACAAGAATATTCTAAACAGCAAATACATAATTTAATCATAAATGAGCTACCATAGTTGAGTCCAACTTTCTCAAAACAGTTGTCAAATTATTTTAGGACAGAATTCTAAGAGGCAAAATTCTAGACCTAATGAAAATCTACCCAATACATAATCAAATGAAAATGCTTGAGACCCAGGGAACATTTTTTTTAATTGAATGTTTTTCAGTGCCCTAAATTTAAGCAGCTGGATTCTTTTAAAGCACCATCCTATTCAACCTTTTGAAATGATAGATTTGCCTTTTAATGGGAAATCTGAATTTCATTGTAAAGATGGAACACAATGTCCTTGGCTTGTTTTCTATAGAAGTAGGCTCTCTTTTGTACTGCATTCTTTAGCATATCGTGAAGACCAAAACTCCAGCAAGTTTATGTCAGATATTAAACACTGGAGAAATACACACACATATGCAGACTGGGGAACATGAAAAATGGTCCTCATATCCAAAGTACTAAATGTCATTTATCCCAGGTTTTTGAGGACACATTGCTAAATTATTTCATAATCAAAACTTTGAAGACTGACAAAGGAAGAAGAAAATGTATTCAGACATTTATTTATTAAAGTTGTAAGTCAAACAGAGAATTAAATGAGACAGCAGCAACTCTAGGCAATAAAACAGTATATCATGGATATTTCTAAAAAGTCTTGGTGCTTTGGGGAAAGAATGATGTTCTGCTAAAAGAAAACAAAAGAAATAGAGAAGGAGAAATAATATACAGAATTATAATTTCCAAAACACAGTCTTAGAACCAACTTAATTAAGAAATGTGCTAAATCATTTTTGTCAGTTCTATGACTGACTAATAATGTGCTGTCCAATATGGTAGCCACTGGCCACAGGCAGTTACTGAGCACTTGAAATGTGGCTCAACTGGGATTAGCTAGAAATGCAAAATAGACACCAGATTTCAAAAACTTAAAAAGAGAATGTAAACTATATTGGTAATACTTTTTAATTGATTATATGTTGAAATGATAACATTTTGAATATATTGGGGGTAAATAAAGCATTATCAAACATAATTTCACCTATTTTTTCTTACTGTTTTGAAGTTGGCTGTCAGACAATTTTAAATGACATATGTAGTTCCATTAAATTTCTACTGATAGCACTAAATCCCCCATGTACTTAAGTCTTGCCTTCCTCTCATCCATCCAGTTTTCCCTTCTGACCTCCCTGTTTCTGCTATCAGGTTTATCCTTCATTCTCCCTGTCACCCCATCTGAAACCTCACTATTATTTCTGACTCATCATTTTTCCTTGCCTCGTTTACTACTTCAAGACTTTGTCACATTGTGTTTGAAGAATTTGTCCTAGTTCCCCTCCTTTGACATTCCCACATTATTCCAGGTCCCTGGCATCTCACAAGCATGTGGTCACAAATGGTCTCCTATCTAGTCTCTTGCCTTTCAATTTCTCTAACATCACTAGAGAAGATGATTTTTGAAAACGATTTTGTCAAATTCATTGCCATCCTTCAAAACTTTCAATAGCTTTCCATTATTTGTGGAAAAAAAATCCACTAACCTCTTTAATGTGAGTTTAAAAACACTACAAATTGGCTCAATCCTGATTTGTCAATGTCTCCTTTTCCCCTCCATAAGAAGTTTATGTTTCAACCAAATATACCTTTTCCAACAGTCTTTTCCCAACTGGAGATATTCCTTCAACAGTTCCCTATCATAACAATGTTTAGTATTCAGAGTCCAGTTCAAGTTTTACTTTCTGTGCAAAAGGTTTTCTCAAACTTGTAACCATTTATCTGTTTCTATCACCTCCCCCATCTCTCTCTCTTATATTCATATAATAGGTATTATTTATTCTATTCATTTCAAACTATATGAGACAGCTTCAATTTATAACTGCCTTACATTTGAAAATTTATGTGAATGTTGCTCATTTGGAATTCAGAACGTTCAGTCAGCTCTCTTGTTAGCTTATATATTGTTTAAGCAGCTTATATAAGCTTACACAATATAGTTGTTTAAGTTGTTTTAATTTATTTTTAAAATATGTAATATTTGTTATAATTCTTCCCTGACTTGCTCTAACATTCTGAAAGATAACAATCTCTCTCAAGCTAATAAATAATCAGATTAGAAACAGGTTTCATGACAGACTAACAGATAATATTCTATGTTATGGAGAAAAACAAAAACAACATGTTTTTTGTAATAAATAAGAAATGAAATTTTATATTTTAAACTTTTTATCTTGAGTAGACATTTTGAAGGAAGCACTTGTAAACGTCTAGTGAAAGATTTTTTAACAGAGATTCAGAAAAGAATTTCTGCATACTTTCAAAGGCTTCAGAGGCTGAGGTCACTGATTCAACACCATTCTTTTCCTTCACATTTAAACATAGTACCTTCCCTTTCCTCAATACAGGAAGGTCGCCAGCAATATTTCTATGGGAGGCATCCAGGATGACAGAGATATTTTTGTTCAAAGAGAGAGGGAACATGAGAGCACTAGTGTAGTGTTCTTTCCTGAATTCACTGGCAAGAGTTAGAAGAAACAGAAGAAACAGGTCAGGCCCAAAGAGGGTGCATCTTTGTGTGAAAGGGGTCTGAGGTGAAAGAAACTGAACAATGAGTAGTAAAAGGCAGAGAAACCAAGGGGGAAGAAGGTGGGAATTATGGGATGACTACAGTATGTGCTCACTGACCTTGAAAGGAAACCAGAGAGTCAGTGAGAGATAGGTATGGGTTTGGCAGGTGCCCAGTGATGGTCTCTAGCTGGCAGAGCACCATCAATATAACTTAGGCCCTAGAAGGAGATACAACGGATATGAGCAGAGGATAAGTGTGGGGGAATAGCTCCTGCATATGCAAAGGACTGGGAGGCCTTTATTCACTTGGCAATTTATACATAGGGTGTTTCATAATTTGAATTATTTGAGTGGCCTTGGTTTGATGACATCTTTAATTATTGTATTTGTTCTACCTTTTCTCCTATTAAAGCAACAACATCTTCAAAGATAAGACCATGAATTCTTCCTTGTTTCTATATATTATAATGCCTAGCAGGATGCTAGGCATAAAAATCTATACAGTGTATACTATAAATATTATTGAATTGATTTGAAAATGTCTGACAACCAAAGCCAGGTGTTAAGATGTTTGATAGTCACATATATATGATAATTGATTTGTTTTTCTAAGACCAGCCCAGCGGGAGCAAAAGAACCAGCGGGTAGGCAAGTGTAGGAGCAAAACTGCACATTTATTTTGGTAACCTAAGGTGTGGGGAAGAAGTCTGTCGGCCTCCGGCAAAGGAGGCCGGCAGAGTCCCACCGCCCCCCCCCCCCCCCACCGTGGGGCTCTCAGAGGGACTTCCCACAGTCCCGACATCCCGACAGGAGTGGAGCTGTGAGAAGGCCGCCTGGCTCACTGGCCAAGAGTGGCTTTTCTAGGAGTGGGAGGGCAATAGGTGGGACATGGGCGTGTCGGGGCGTTCCGCAGGTGCGACCAGGTAAATCTTGGTCTCTTCGGATTGACGTCACCTGGCGCATGCCCAGTTGGTCTGCACCTTCCCGGGTCGCGGGCTGCATTTTCGCACGCGCGGGAAGAGTTGGGGGGGCGGGGGATGAAGAACCCGGAAGTGCACCATCCTGCCTCCGAGGTTCGTCCAAACAATAATCAAGTAAAAATTCTATGAAAAAAGCTATATGAAATACTTAACTGACAGACACGGCTTTTGACTACTAAATCTTTACAAAGTCTAGACTGATTGCCATGTTTATTTCTATCTCTGCCTTCGTGTTGTCTTCTATTTGCCAGGAATGCCTTCTCTGAAAGAAGGCAGGTTCTTTTGGCCTTGAAATTTATTTCAAGTGCCACCAGCTGATTACAGCACATCATAGACCTTTTTCTTCTATAACTCTCAAACTTTCCACAATTTTTGTCATAGGCTATCTAGCATGGCAATCTTTATTTATGTTTAGCTTGCCTCTTCAAGCACAGATTGGAAGTTCCTTGAGGGCAAATATTATGTCATCATTCTGTTGTGTTTACATGTAACAGTTCTTACACTGGTGTATATACAGACATTGCTTAATAAACATTGCTGATGATCCATAATAAATAAAACCCCAACATGCTGGGCCTACCTAGACCATTGTGTTAAAAATTAACCAGAGGTGAATATAAACACTTATTTTTAATGCTTCAAAGGTTGATTTTAAATTAACTTACAGTATTTTGCTTAGCATCATATAGTTTGTTAGATGAAGTTTTACTAACCTAAACCAATATATCTGATTTGATTCATACAAACCTTCAACATATAAATGTACTATGGCAATCCGATATACTTCAAAAGAATACAAAAAAAAAAAAAAAAAAAAAGTGTAGATTCTGCTCTTAGGAGGTATGAACTGATGAAAAGTTTTCAAAAATGGTAGAACTTAAAAGAGATTACATTAGAATAATAAGAACAAAGGCTGGGTGTGGTGGCTCACACCTGTAATCCCAGCACTTTGGGAGGCCAAGGTGGTTGAATCACCTGAGGTCAGGAGTTTGAGACCACCTGGCCAACATGGTGAAACTCTGTCTCTACTAAAATTACAAAAATTAGCTGGGTGTAGTGGTAGGCACCTGTAATCCCAGCTACTTTGGAGGCTGAGGCAGGAGAATCACTTGAACCCAGGAGGCAGAGGTTGCAGTGAGCCAAGATCATGCCATTGCACTCCAGTATGGGTGACAAGAGCAAAACTCTGTCTCAAAAAAAATAAAAAAATAAGTAAAAAATAAGAATACAGTAATAAAGAGAAATATTAAGGTATGAAAAAGCCACTAATGGCACTAAATATGTTTTTAAAATATGCACTAATGGCAGTAAATTAATTTTTTAAATATGTGACATTTGTTAAATTCTTCACTGCCTTGCTCTAACATTCTGAAACGTGACAATCTTTCTCAAGCTATCAAATAATCAGATTAGAAACAGGTTCTATGACAGACTAACAGAATATTCTATGTTGCAGAGAATACTTACGCTTCACTAGAACAAAGATTCCTAGTTTTGACCACCCCCTTCTTATACTCATACAACGTTCCATGTGTGTTCTCTATTATTGTATTTGCCATATTTTATACTCCTAATTGTTGTCTTTTCTCTTGTTGAGAAACTGATATTTATTTGTCCTCTCTCAGTGCCACACTACTCTCCTGGCAATGAATGGAACGTTTCTCTGACACATCCGCATCAACAACATGTGTAGACCACATAGGAAGTACCACTGTGCCAGCCAACAGAGGAGCGACAGAATGACTATGCCACCAAGAACTCAGTCCAGAAACAGGACAGTAGCACATAGATTTGTCCAAGTTAAAAAGATCCCTCACCCAGGGACTATAAATGTTTTTGCAGAATACTGAAAACTCGTGAGATACCATAGGGTATTCAATTATTATAATTTGCTTCTTGCTCAAGAGATAATAATGTTGATCAATATTTTTCCTAACAAAGTCTCATTTTTTTCTTTGATGCATTGTGGCCAGAATGTTTGCAAGCAGGGAAACTGGAGACATTATCCTTGGTTTATGGGTAGGGACCAGAGCCAAGAAAAATGTGATGGCTCCATATATTAATCCAAGCCCCATCATGCTCTGAGTAACTGACACAGAGTTATGTAACCATTCATATTCATCACACTCCTCACCCACACCTCATTTTCTGAGAGACACTGGATTGCCCCTGTACCTACTGCACCAGTCATGGGATTCCCACTTCCCAGGAAAGTCCATGCATTTTCTTTTTCCATGCAGAACGTTTCTGATTGTATCTTTTTGTCTTTGACTAAACTATCTCTTCCACTAGAAATACCTTTGCCTATTTACCACTCTGCTTCTCTTTGCCTCAAAATTATTGCAAAAGATTACTCTATCTAGCTCAGACTTAATTTACATTTTTTTCTAAAAGTATTATAGGTCTCATTTTCCAGCCTTCTTGTCTTTTCCCATCACAAGTGCAGACTTATTTTTTTAATCAGTGGAATCCTTTGATTAAAAAAAAAAATTCTCACAAGTCCTATATATTAAATAGATTAAAAAGCGGAGCTCCTCTGATTGCAGCAAGTGGGGGCTACGAGGAAACCTATCCATTCAAACTCATCTTCTCACCCTGGTATTGTCTCTAAGACACCCCTGGAATGCCTGTTGATAGAGTTTAGCTCTGTCTCCCCATCCAAATCTCATCTCTAGTTGTAATTCCCAATGTTGGAGGAAGGACCTGGTAAGAGGTGATCGGATCTTGGGGGCGAACTTCTACCTTTCTGTTCTTGTGGTAATGAGTGAATTCTCACGACATCAGATGGTTTAAAAGTGTATGTGGCACTTTCCCGTTAATTTTCTCTCTCTCCTGCCACCATATGAAAGAGGTGCTTGCTCCCTCTTCACCTTATGCCGTGACTGTAAATTTCTTGAGGCCTCCCAGTCATGCTTCCTGTTCAGCCTGCAGAGCTATGCGTCAATTAAACCTTTTTTCTTCTTAAATTACCCAGTCTCAGGTAGTTGTTTATAGCAGTGTGAGAATGGACTAATACACCTGCGGATGACTAGAACACAGGCCTAAATTTCCAGATCCTTGTTCCCTAGCTGGTCCACCTGGCAGCCTTATCCTCCAAGGGTTCCCACAGTGGCAGGACTCTGCCCTGATCCCCATCTGGCTGGAACCTTATGCTCTGCCCTGTGTCTTTAGGTCTTCTACATGGAGCAGCTCTATCTAGCTCCCTGGGACTTCTAACTGAGCAAACACATCTCCCAGAAATGTGGGTGCAGTTCGCTGACCCTTTCATTCAGACTACTCCTGTGATACCCTGTCTACCCAACTGGGCACTTTGATATGTCCACCAAATTTCAGTCAAGTCTGCAGTGCTCTGGATCCATCAGAAGCCCCACCATGGCCAGCATGGCAAGGGCCTCCTCTACCATTGCCAGGATTCCTCACATTCCCATCTGATCCCCTGTGCTTGGTTCCTCGCACCCTGGTCGGATACCCTGTGCTTGGTTTATACTGTCACTTTGTGCTTTTGTCTTATTTTCTGAGTCTACATGTTTCACCTAAGTGTGTCTATGCTCTGCCTTCCCAACTACAAGATAAACCCCTAAAGAAACAAGCAAGTCCATCACTATTATTACCTTTATTTATTACTGTTGTTAATCATTCTATGTATCTTGCTCCCCCGTTACTCTGTAGCTGTGTGCTGACTTTGCTACCAAACCATCAACTCTTTGAGGAAATAAATTATTTCCTTATTAGTTTTGGTTGTGTCATAGACATTCAGCAAACACTTGCTGAATGAACATATGAACAGCCCCCTCATGGGCTGGCACAGTGCTTTGCCTAGATCAAGGACTCAAAGATGATGACTGACTCAAACAATAATCAAAGTATCAAAGAATAATGAGAGGCCATGCAAATATTGAGAATACCAGAATAATATTTCCACATGTTGTTGAAAACTAAAATCTGGTGTTTATTGCTTCTAAGAAGTTATAACTATAGAGATGCACAAGTATGAAACTCAAAATATAAACTATGCATCTTTTTATTTGGATTTTAACTCCTTGCTTTAATCAGAATTACATTTTGAATAGTAAACAGCATCTGTGAACCAGCAGGTTGCTCATCAACAGCACTTTTTAAGCTTTTTCTCTTGAGCACTGTATAAACTGCCTGTGTTTGATGGGCTGTGTGGGGAAAAGAAAGAGAGATCAGCCTGTTACTGTGTCTATATAGAAGGAAGTAGACATAAGAGACTCCATTTAGTTCTGTATTTGAGATGCTGTTAATCTGTGACCCTACCCCCAACATTGTCCTTGCAAGAGACATGTGATGTGGTGACTCAAAGTTTAATGGATATTGGGCTGTGCAGGATGTGTCTTTGTTAAACAAGTACCTGAAGGCAGCTTGCTGATTAAAAATCCTGCCCCTCCCTGGGCAATGGTACATCTCCGGGTAAAACCCATTGTGTGCTTTGTTTACTGAGTAAGGAGAAAACCGCCTTTAGGAATAAGATGGGGCTTGCTGGAGCAATACTGCTAAAAGGTTTATGGAGATATTCGCATATGCATCTCAAGGCACAGCATTTTCCTTTAAACGTATTCATGTTACAAGGATTTTTGTTCATATGTCTTACTGCTGATTTCCTCCCTACAATGATCCTATTTTCCAGCCACTCCCTTATCTTTTAGATGGTAAAGATAATTATCAATAAATACTAAGGGAGCAGAGAGGCCGGTGCCAGTGTGGGTCCTCTGTAAGCACAGCACTTGTCCCCTGGGTCCCGCTTTTCTTTCTCTATACTGTGTCTCTGTGTCTTTATTTCTTTTCTCAAGTCTCTCGTTCCACCTAACGAGAAGCACCCACAGGTGTGGAGGGGCAGGTCACCCCTTCAGGCTGTCCTAGTAGTCTCAAGAAAACGCCATGGTTTTTGGCCACTGGCTTCATGGCTGCACCCCTGTACCTACTCAGATCCTGAAAGGGAGCTACACACTAGGATATCTCCACTTGGCAGGAGAAAGATAATCAGTCACACTTGACATTACCCCGGCTGGAGATCCTGCTTTTTTCCTGGTTCCTACCTTCTCTTCAGAGTCCAGCTCAATTTCCACCTCCTCCAGGAAGCCTTTCTGACCTTACAAGCCCCACGGGAGGGCTCCCTTCTCCATTCCCGTGACATTCTTGGGCCATGTATTTTTTTCTTCACTTAGCATATATTGCCCTGTATTCTCAGATATGACTAATATCCTCAAAATGCAGACTCCCCTTTCCTCCCACTAAAAAAGTACTATATAATTTGAAAGTGAGAACATTTAAGATTTTGTTCTCAAATCTTTGTATTTAATCTCTATATTCTTAAATTTGGAGAAATAGTCCTATGTATTTGTACATATGAGATTGGTAATGTATTAAAGATAAACATACTAAAGAATAAATTTAAAGGACTTATGACTAAGGATGGAAGATTGATCCTATGTATGTATCTCTTCTCCTTCTCCCAAACCTACTATGATATTATAATAGTAAAATATTTTAAAAGGTTATTATTAGTCCACAATAACAAAGAAATGGGAGAGGAGAAAATAGTGAACAAAATATTTTCAAAAAGCTTTCTAAGAGAGAAGGGACAAAGGAGCATTCATTGACCTAGCATAAAAAAAAAGGGTTATTCTCCAAATACCTACAGAGGGAAAGAATAGAGGAGAAACCACCTCATTTGGCTTCTGTCCTTGGAGGCACCTTGTACCCACATGCGTGGTTATGGTCGTGAGGTTGAGGCAGCGGGATCACACAGAAATCCATGTATAGAAGTATACAAAACAAGCCAGGTACAGGAGCTCATGCCTGTAATGCCAGTTGTTTGGAAAGCTGAGGCAGGAGGATCACTTGAGCCCAGGAGTTTGCCTGGGCAAGATAGTGAGACCATGTGTCTTCATAATTTTTTTTTTTAAATTAGCCACATGTGGTGGCGTCTATGACTCCAGCTACTCAAGAGGCCGAGGTGGGAGGATCACTTAAGCCCAGGAGGCAGAGGTTGCAGTGAACTGAGATCATGCCACTGCACTCCAGCTTGGGTGACAGAGTGAGACACTGTTTCAAAAAAACCAGAAGTAGACAAAACAACTGGTGGCACAGGACTACGTTTTCTACTCGCGGCAACTTATTCCTACCTTCAGCAGGAAACAAGAGGCTTTTCCCTAGAGAAATTATACCAAAGACGTTTCAAGGTGAGAGATACCAGGCAGGGTGAACAGCAAGGGGTGAGGTAAAAACAAGAGAGTTTAGTGAAAGTCTACATACTGAAATATTGTCCTTCAGCCTATTTCTTGCCCTGCCCCATAATGCCAGCAGCCAGATGGACTTCCCTGTCCCTGCCAGGAAAGATAGTGAACTCTTCTTCTCCGGGGACTCATAGATTCAGGGGAAATGCCCTGTATACCATGATTTCAATGAAAAGGCCAGGCTGCTGACTGATCACCTTATAGGAAGATTCTGTATTCTGCATACTCCTCCAACAATTTTCAAGCAACTGAATGGCACAGAATCTTAATAGATTAGACACGTCAAGGCTCTTAACTGGAGTGGATTCTGAAGATGGGCTATCTCAACACTTATAATGTTTGAGTGCAATTCAAAATCCTCTCACCCTTCCCAATTTTGCTCTTACAGCCAGAGTTCCAGATGAGATATACTTTCTGCCAATCACATGTAGTCATGCCAGACTTTGATTCCAAAAAATGAGTCAAATGAGAGACCGGCAGAGTGTGTGGCACCTGTTTTGTTGGCCTGAAGGGGCTCTGGATCCAGAGGCTACAACAAAACGGTGGCTTCCTGATTATGCAGCCTCCAGACTGGTGGAGGCAACAGCTCCTTGGCGGTCCTAGGAAATTCGTTTTGTGAGCCATTCCTGGAAACTCAACCTAGTTCTGCAAGTTTGCCCTCCCAATGATTCTCAGAATGATTTGTCCCTCTTAAAAAATTATTTTCTACTTAAACTAGCTAGAGTTGATTCTGTGGGTGACAATTAAGAACATTGAAAATAGTATAATAATATCTAGCCAACATATATTATTACAGCTTAGCAAAAATGAATAGCCAGTAAAGCAGAACAATAGCATTACCCTGCAATACTTCACACATAATGAGTCAAAACTTACACAAATCAATTATTAACATGTATGTATGCCATGTGTTTATGCAGTTTTGAAATTTCAGCACTTTTTGCTCAAAAAGAGCTTCTAACCAAGAAATACGTGCACATACACACACACGCACACACCTCTATGTATATATACATACGTATGATAAATACCATGCATGAAAAATTTTAAATTGAGAATTCAAGGTGTGAGTGAGAGAGATGGCATTTGAGCAACTTTACGAGAAACTAAATAAGGCAACAGAAGTGAATAGAACAGAAAAAAAAAAAAAATCCTGGTGGTTTGCATGTTCATAAACTATTACAAACTACCTCTATCATAGCAGTACTACTATTCATGGGTTAAATTTTCTTTACTAGTGATCTAAGTACAGAGACTTAGTTTGTGTTTTATACTTTTTCAGTTACTAGGAAGGAAAAAATTTACTCAGCATGGCAAAACATGCTACAAGCACTTTAAATTAGCATATTTCAAAAGCTTAATGGTTGCATTTTCCTGTTTCTTTTTGTGCTCCAGGGCATTGCAATTTATATTTTTTAAAAAGAGAAACTATCAAGTTTAGAATAGTGATTGCTTTACTTTAAAGTCCATATAACATGATATGGATTTCTATTACTAAAATGCAAAGACAAATGTCTTTCAACTGACTTATGTGGCTTCATATTCAATTACAAAGTGAATTTAAGACACTCCGCAAACTGAAATTATGCTTACTGTGTAACAGCTTTTGAGTGCACATTAATCAAACATAATTCTACATGCTAGCTCTTTGGATGTACTTGCCTTAAATAAAAGTGTTATTTTGGCTAAATATACCGTATGTTTGTAAAAGTTCAACATAATAAAAGCACCTTGTTTACAAATGCAGCATAATTTTTACTTCTCTGAGAAAATGGAGGTCAGAAAGGCACTGTACAAATAAAATCCTCTGACAATTCCCAGAACTCAGTAGATCAATGGTTTAAATTTCCCCCCATCATTTGTCACCAAGCTGCAAACAAAAATCAAAGCTGAATGTTCCCCCTCTCTCAAAAAGAGGCAAAGTAACACTCAAAAAGCGGCAACACTAAGGAGAAAAGCAAAGGGCCTGAGCATTCAACCAGATAACCAAATTAATAAAGGTTTCTGAAGCCCTGTGCATTGACTGTTGAACTGTTTTAGGTTTTGGTTTTTTCCTCCACTGACAGTAACATAATTCTATGAAGTATGTACTGAGGGGAAAACAGTTTCTTTGAAAAGCAGAGCTGACCATCATGCCCTTTGGACTTTAGTTAAGAGCCCTTCTCCCTGTGTTCCAAGGAGTACAGGAGTCTAGGATGGAACAGGGAAAAGGGGGCCCCTTTCATGTGCCTTCTGAGACTCAGCCCTGTATTTAAGGTGATATTTGGCTGGATCACTGCAAGTACAGCTGGTGATCTGTGCACCACTACCGGCTCCAACACATCTGCATGACGAAATTGGGCTTTGGACAGGGAAAAAAAAAAAAACCTGGAACAGTTCTCCTCCACCATCAATCCTAATCATGCCTCCTAGCCTGCCCACTGCAAAATAATAATAATAATAATAATAATAATAATAATAATAATAATAATAATAATAAAAATAAAAAAATAAAAGGACTGGAGAAAGGAAGAGGCAGAGGGGAGAGAGAGAACCAAGAACCCAGAGAGTGAAGTGAGAAGGTATCATTAGAGAGAAATTAAAGCTGCCCAACCCAGAAGTGCTCTCTGTGTTCACCGCATGCTCAGGTGGCCCCATCTATCCTCAGCTTCTGAGAGACAAAGACCATGGAAGAGGACTCCCATGAGAGGTGGTGCAGCAAGAGGACATGACACATGGTTTGGAGTTAACACACAGGTTCACATAGGAGCTCTGACACTAGCTATGTGAACCTTCCACAAGTTCCTTGATTTCTCTTCTCTCTGTATGGAGGTGATAATTCATGCCTCAGAGAGGGTATGGAGATTAAAGGAGACCATGCAGATGACTGTGTATTCAGGGACTTCAGATAAACGTTTATTTCCTTTTCCTTGGAAAAAATTTTTAGCCATCTTCCCACCCATAAACACAGTATGGTGTTCTCTCTTCAACATACTCACAACAGCAAGCTTTTATACTTACAGGCTTTTGAACTGTGAGGGGAAAATAGAAAGTTAATTACATACCTAGTAGAGAAACACACATTGAACATGAACAATAGCAAACCAGGAGGGAGTGAAGCAGTGAAACAAGAAGGACAGCTTATTTAAACTCTGCTTTCTTATTAGAGGCAGGCATGCAAGAAATCCAGAAATATGGGACTGTGTCCATAGCCATATAGAGAGAGGGAAGATGACTCCAGGCTGAGAGGGGGTACTCACTCCTTCCCCTTGCACTCACAGTGGATTGTGCAGAAGGGGTCAAGGAAAGTACTTGGGGGAAAAGGCAAGTTCTAGAAGAAATTGAAAATTGAAACTTCCACAAATAGAGAATCATTTGCCTTTTGTGGCAGAATGTTCTTCCACTTTAAAAACTAAGCAAGGGTCTCGAGACTGGCTAGAAAACTGTAAAGTGGGAAAGGTTTCTTTTTCTTTTTCTTTTCTTTTTTTTTTTCTTATCCTGAAGTCTTCCATTTAGGTGACTTTGCTTTTCTGTTGGCTTCAAACAGAGATGGCCTGGGTCAGCTGCTATTGCTGCTGCCTAGTTTCTAGGTTTCTCCCTCTGCTGTATCCCAAGAAAGCTTCCCTTCTCATTCCATTTGTTCTGTATTACCAACTGGATTTCAGGTACCATGAAAGGGACTGCAGGCTTACCTCTGCAGATCTCTGATACTAGCAGGTACTTAATACATGCTGACTTACGAAGATAACAAAACTCACCTATCCCATGTCTCATTCCCCTAGGCTTTGTTTCATGCATAATTGTGCTTAGAATAAATTAATGTCTGCTACAGAATAAATTCTTATTAATTAATCTTCCTGGGTAATATATTTGAATTTAAGTTGGGTCATTCAGTCCTTCCATTTACAAGGAATAAATCATTCACGTGCACTAGCAAACTAGTAGGGGTGAGGTTCTTGGCTTAGGTTGCCCTTAAGTCATCCCAGTGGGTAACTGCTCAATCCAAGATTGAACATAAAAACTCTTGACAGCTTCTCCCAGCCTTAAAGCAAGAAGTGTAGGGCAGTGTTTCTCCAACTGCAGTCCTCTGACCCCTAGAGTCTGTGAGTTCTTGTGAGAATTAAAAAGAAATCTTGTGTTGGTCTCTAATAAAAATTAGCAAAAGAGATTTTCTGAACTATCTGGAGGACACCGCCATTCAATTTCAGTGCTTGTGTCTGAACCAAGTGGTAGTAATGTATCTACTGTATGGTAATGAAAGAAAGGGCAGAGGCAGACATCAATACATCAGTTATGTACTCTCCTTCGGTGACATCACAATGCCTTGAGTCAATGGAAGTTTCATTCTAACAGAATGAAAGTGGCAGGAGACTGGTGGGGTCACCCAGTGCAGGGTAGCCTGAGAACGCCAGTCTCCAAAGAACCCACGTCTGAACACATTGCTTTGGATTAGCTAATTATGTTTCCTAAAAGAATATAATCCCTCACATTAATGTTGCTGATCAGCTAAAGTTTCTCAGTAATATGGTTCTACTTAAATTTAACCTGTAATTTTGGTTTGCTTTTTGGATGGAGAACAATAAGCATAATGTGTGTATATGTTTGGTGGATATGTAAAATAAAAGAATTTTCTATTTGTAAATACTTAAGTAACATTGTGAATAAAATAATTTGTCTCCATTCAGAATCCATGAGGACTCATCCTTTAAAAGATATTTGTACATTACCCAAGTTTTAGAGACATTGATTTAGAAAAAGTGTATTTGGAATTATCTCAAAAGGGTTGAAGTATTCAAAATAGGCACAAATAAATGGCCTTGACTTACAAATAATTTGGATCAGAGCTTAGAAATTGCTTTAGCTTCTAATTGCCCTCAGTAAGACCAGCAGAAAAGTGCAGACCTGGCCCTCAGAACCTGGGAGGCCCAGGCACGGCTGGAACATACATTGGGTGTCCTTGGGGAGATTGTTTTCCCACTCTCTGCTTCAGTTTCACCATATGTAAAGCAGGGATAATAATACTAACCTCAATCCTTAAGTTCAAAAAAGAAAAAAAAATAAACCTAACTTTATGAGAACAAAGAGGCAATAGATACAAAAGCATTTTAGTTTTTCAGGGGGAAAAGTACTATTTTAATAAGGAACTCTTGAAAATATCTCAGCAACATGCATCTAATTCATACTGACATATATAATTGAATCTATGTTTAATTTCACTGCAAATTATCTGCTTCCTTTAAGAAGCTGGGTTGGTAAAATGCTGAGTTGTGTGGCTCAAACTAAAGAGTTGTAGAAGAATTAGAAATATTGGTGAAAAGACACAATAATGTTTGGCCCTTAATAAAACAAGAGAGAATGAGTGAGACAGAGGAAGAGGAAGGGAGAACTGTAGACAAAGATTCCAAGGGTAAGAAAAGCTGCTTCACATCCAGATATCCTCAAGAAGCTGACAGAAAGGAATAGCAAGGAAGTAAGGTAGTGGCAATTTTCACACCAGACCTCTTTAATGTCATAGAAAATTTTAGCATAGGCAAGGCAAGACCAATGAAGAACCAGAGCAACCCAAAGAGAGATAAACAATGTAAATGTAAATATTGAGTTTCATTTCACTTTAGATAACAGAGTATATATTCTCCTCTTCCTCCCTCTGTCTTCTTCTCTACCCTCTTCTTCCTCCTCCTTTTCCTTTCCTTTTCCTCCTCCTCCTCCTTTTTTCCTCACTTGCTCTAAGCTTAAATACTGAGTTATAATCCAGAATAATATCTCAATATGAAAACCCTAATGATTATATACAATGATAAATCTCAGATTCTTTTCTTATTTTTAACTACCCATGTTAACAAGTAGGAGGATTCATTAAAATAAAACTAGAAGTGGTCAGAACTATCCTGCCTTTCTAGAAATACCATCCCTTCTCTCTCTTTTCTCTCCAGGAAAAAGTCTCAATTCTTGAAGCATAACAAAAATGCTGCACTACATTATTTTTGTAGGTTCTTCTGGGAAGTTCTCCTTGACATGAGACATGGCATATCTTATTTAAAAGAACACTTAGCTGCTCTGTGGAGCTATGGGTTGGAGGTAGGGGCAAGAGCAGGAAACCATAGATTAGACTAACATGGTAGTGCAGGAAAGAGACAGAGGTCCTTCCAAGTAGTTTAGTGGTTGAGGACAGCAGTGGTTAGGTTTGGGAACACATTTTGGAGTGGAGCAGTGATTGGCCAACTATAGTCCCAAGAGCTAAATTTGGATTTGGCATATGTCTGTATGGCCCCAATAGCTAAGAATATTTTTTACTTTATTAAAAGGTTTTAAGAAGAAAGAGGAGGAAGACAAGGCAGAAGAGAAAGAGGAAGAAAAATAAGAAGGAAAAGATGGAGAAAAATATGTGATATAAACTGTCCATGGCCTGCAAAGTCTAAAATATTTACAGAAAAAGTTTGACAATATCTGGAATAGAATCAGCAGATCTTGAAATGAAACTGGATGGAGGGAGGAGTGAGGGAAAGAGAGGAATGGAAGAAAAAATGTATGTCTTCAGTTTGAGCAACTGGGTGATGGCCACATTCTCTTCCTTATTCCAGTCAATCATACCCGGGTTCCTTCATTTAATCTTTGCTGTTGTACTTATTTCACTCTCATATTTATTTACTTACATGTCTGTCACCCTAACTTGAAAATGCAATCCTTAAGTCCTGTTTTTCTCCATATTTGCAGCATATAGCTTTTTACAAGACACAGACACCATCACCATGAATTGAACTGATGATATGTCAATTTCATTTTCAGTGGTGCTGGTAACATCAACTTAATGAAGCAAAATTATTATACAGTCACTTCTTTTAGTGTTTAAGAGTTCATAAACCATTTTGCAACTTATCTGTTCCTTACCACACTCCCGTATGTTGATATTAGAGTAAGCCCCAATTATAAGCTTCCTTTACAATAAATTATATTTTATGTTGAGATATATATATATATAATGTTAGGAACTATATGCATTTTTGTTTTATTTTATGTAAACTGAAAGCCATCCCTTTGGGAGGATGATTAGAAAAAGGGCAGGATGAAAAGAAAGACGTGCCAGTGAAGCATTATGAAAAGTAAAGAAATGAGAGAAAGAAGACCTGAGTCTTAGAATGACACTCAGGGCAGGTGAATTGGGTTCGGGTGGGGAGGGTGAGAAAAATAGAGGAATCAAAGGGAACCTTTATGTTTTCAACTTAATGGTGATGTCTATTACTAAGATAAAAAAAGACTATGGGACATGTAGGTTGAGTTCTATTTTGGAAAGTTTAAAGTGCCATTAAACACTCAAATATATATACACACACACATACACACACATATATATGTAAATATATACACACACACATATATATAGGGTAGTTGGATATCCAAGTTTGGAGTTCAGAGTTGGAGACATAACTATCGTAGTCACATAAATATGGCATATTGATGGTATTTAAATGAGATGAACTCATCTAGGAGCTGAACTCCTAGATGAGTTCAGCTACAGAGGATGTATGTGGACAGAAAAGAGGAGAAGGCCTATGTCATTTCAACATTTAGAGATACAAGAGAGGAAGGGCAAACTAGTCAAAGGAGACTAAGTAAGTAGAATGAGAAAAACTGGGAAAATGTAATGTTATCGAAGCCAAGAGGAGAATGTGTTCTAAGATGGAGGGAGAAGTTAATTACACTTATTTCTAAGAAATGCAGCAGGATGTGGCTAGAAAAGTAACCACCAGAACCACAGTTTTGGTAGAGTGCTAGAAACAGAAGTGTGCTTGCAATGGGCTGAAGTGGGTCAAAGAGAATGAGTAAACAGAGGAAGTACTATACACCCATGAAACATTTAACATTTAAGCTGTAATAAAAAAAAAAAAAAAAAAAGAAATGGCAAGTAAGAAAATAACACTGATGTGAGGGAACATTCTAATTTTGTTAAAACACTGTAACTTGACAGGTAACTTGACAAAATGATTGTAAATTTCATTTGAAGAACAGGCAGCTGCAAATAGCCAGGAAAATTCTAAACAATAACCAAAGCAAACAAAAGTAATCAGAGGGAAAATGCCCTTCAAATATTAAGATTTAAATGTAATATAAACATTAGACATCACAAGCCTGTGGTAAAAGTCCACTGGCAGGTCAGGTGAATAGAAGAGAATGAAGAAAGAGTGAAACCGACCTGAGAAGTTAGTTTATGATAAAGGTGTTATTACAAACCAGACTTCTGAACAAACAGTTTTAGGACAACTGTCTTCTCATCTACCCTTCCACACAAAATAGAAATTTTAGATAGCTCAAAGCTCAAAGCCCCAGAGTACAAAACAGATGACAATTTGGAGAAGATTGAAGTTAAAAGAAAAAAAAATGATATTTAGGCATAAAACCTGCAACTATAAAAGACTCAGGAATGAGACACCTCTTCATGGCAAAATAACAAACAAAATTGAAAAACAGATGATAAATTGAGGAAAGAATTGGCAATACATATGAATAAAACTTAATAGCCATAATATTCAGAGAGCCATTAAAAATCTATTTAAAAAAATAAACACCCTAATAGAAAAGTGTTTATTTTTTACTATCAAGGATAGTATTAGTAGTTCTCAGATAATGAAAGACAAATGCTAAATAAAACATGTTACTAAACTTCACTAATAACCAAAGAAATGCACATTAAAATTACATAAGTGTGTGTACTTGCATATTAGACTAATAACATCCACTATGACCAGATGTGTGGAAATGGATATTTTTATACACCATTGGTTGGGATATTAACTGGCACAGCCTCTTGGAGGAGAGGGGATGTTAAAACATCAAAATTCAAAATATGTCTATCTTCATTTCTCAAAAGAAGATACACAAATGGCCAAAAAACATGAAAAAATGTTCAACATCACTAATCATCAGGGAAGTGCAAATTAAAACCACAGTGAGATGCCACCTTACCGTAGCCAGAATGGCCATTATTAAAAAGTCAAAAGACAATCGATGTTGGCACAGATGTGGTAAAAAGGGAACGCTTATACACTGCTGGTGGGAATGTAAATTAGCACAACCTCTACGGAAAACAGTATGGAGATCTCTCAAAGAAAAGCATATCCACCATTCAATCCAGCAAGTCCACTACTGAGTGTCTACATCTACCCAAAGGAGAAGTTACTGTATCAAAAAGACACCTGCATGTGTATGTTTATCATAGCATAATTCACAATTGTAAAGATACAGAACCAGCCTAACTGGCCATCATCTGACGAGTGGATAAAGAAAATGTGGCATTAGGAGATATACTTAATGTAAATGATGAGTTAATGGGTGCAGCACACCAACATGGCATGTGTATACATATGTAAGAAACCTGTATACATATGTAACAAACGTTGTGCATATGTATCCTAGAACTTAAAGTATAATAAAAAATGTGGTGTGTGTGTGTGTATGTATATATATATATATATATATACATACACACACACATATATATATAATGAAATAATGTTATTTGCACAACTTGGATGCAACTGGGGGCCATTATTCTAAGTGAACTAACTCAGGAATGAAAAACCAAGTACCGCATATTCTCACTTTTAAGTGAGAGCTAAGCTATGAGTACACAAGGGCATACAAAGTGGTATAATGAACATTAGAGACTCAGAGACGGGGAGGGTGGGAGCGGAGTGAGGAATGAAAAACTGCCTACCGGTACAGTGCACACTACATGGGAGATGGGTGCATTAAAATCCTCGACTTCACACTATACAATCCATGTGACCAAAAACACTTGTACCTCCCCCAGAGATATTGAAATAAAAAATTAAAAAATGTAAATGAAACAAAATATCTCTTCATTTTGACCGAGTAAATCTATTTTTAATTTTAAGTAATACACCCCAAAGAAATGCTTTCACAAATGGACATATATGGACATATATGAAATATGACTTGCATCATTATTGTTGAAAAACTGAAAATAAAAGCCCATCAACTGGGGACTAGCTAAAAAATTATGCCACATATTAATAATAGTTAATATTTGTTGAGTGCTTATTGTTCTAAGTGTTTCCCATGTATTTAAGCATTTAATTCTTCCAATAATAACGGAAGCAATGAAGTAGGTATTTATCATCAAAGTTTAAAAATGTATAGAGTAAGGCACAGAGTGACTTACACTTAAGGTCATATACCTAGTGGCAGGGAGCAGGCTCCAGGGTCCATGCTCTTAGTCACCACATTTTGCTTCCTTTCATCTATGCATGAAATACTCTGAAGTCCAAAAAGAAATGAGCTAGTACAATATGTCCTGATGTGGACATTTGGTCAGAATCCATTATTTGGTTAAAAAATAAGTTATACTTAAGTATGTACTCTGTAATCTACTATCTTTTCAAAAAGTATCTATGTTTAGAGTTTTATACTGAACTAAAGGTCTGAAGTCTATACCAGGTTTCTTTTGGAGACTGGCATAACAGCTAGGGGGTTGGAGAAGACTTTCATACTTGTCTGTGTTCTGTCTTGTTTAAAGATTTTATTTACAATAAATATTAGAGATATTTTAATTTAAAATGAAGATATCTGTTGACCCAGCACTTTCTTCCTATGAATTTATCCTGAGGTGATTATTGGATACAATTATATGTTCATAGTGATGTTTGTTACAGCAATAAAAAATAGTTAAAAACTAGAAACTAAATTTATAGGATGCTGGTTAAACAAATTACAATAAATTCATACAAATGTATATTGTGTAACTATAAAAGAGAGTAATAAATCTATAGTTGGTGGAAAGAGCACCAAGAGTTTTCTTGACTGAAAGAATCAAATTGTAGAATGGCATGAATAGCATACTTCCATTTATGTATATAATATAATTCATATATATATCACATATAATATAATTCATGCATTTACACTGAAAGACAGATGTTTAAAAGAGGTTTTCTCTGAATGATGAGGTAAGATGTTGGAATTTTTTGTATTTATGTTATAGGACAGGGTTTTGCTCGGTCACTAGGTTGAAGTGCAGTGGCATGATCACACCTCACCGTAAGCTCGATCTCCTGGGCTCAAGAGCTCTTCCCACCTCAGCCTCCTGAGTAGCTAGGACTACAGGCACACCATCATGCCTGGCTAATATTTTGTATTTTTTGTAGAGATGGGGCTTCACCATGTTACCTAAGCTGGTCTCAAACTCTTGGCTCAAGTGATCCTCCCGCGTTGGCCTTCCAAAAGGCTGGGATTACAGGCAAGAGCCACCACTCCCACTACAGATGTTGGAGTTAAAGATAAAAACTAAAAAAAAAAAAACTTTTCTATGATTGAGCTCTTTTCATAAAAGGTATTCCCTTAAAATGAAGTATTTTTCACTTTGGGAAAAATGAAGTTGATAAAGCTTGTTCTAAGTTCCACTTCTAATATCATAACAGGTGAGTAATTTGGTTCTCATATTTTCAAAATCCTGTTTATCTCCCCTCTTTTTAATCTTGTCTATTCTGGCCTCAAAATAGAATTCTTAGCTCTTTCTTTTTATTTCCCTTTATTTGTCTACATTCCCTGAAGGCTGGAATGAAACAGTTCTTAGAACTTCCTGTCAACATGTTACCAACTTGTTAATGCATTTTTATAGGGAAATATGGTAGTATCTTAAGAGACAGAGTTATGGCAAAAAAAAAAAATGGCCATTTGGTAGTAGTTACTAGATAAAGAGTTGAGAATAGAAGCTATCAAAATACTCATAGAAATTCAGAAGGCCTTTTGGATCATATGTGCTAACACTGGGAAAAGTGAAGACTAAATCGAGGTCATTAGAAGGAGGGATGGTCGGATGCGGTGGCTCATGCCTGTAATCCCAGAACTCTGGGAGGCTGAGGCAGGTGGATCATGAGGTCAAGAGATGGAGACCATCCTGACCAACATGGTGAAACCCTGTCTCTACGAAAAATACAAAAATTAGCCAGGCATGGTGGCGTGTGCCTATAATCCAGCTACTCGGGAGTCTGAAGAGGGAGAATCACTTGAAACCAGGAGACAGAGGTTGCAGTGAGCTGAGATAGTGCTGCTGCACTCCAGTCTGGTGACAGAGCAAGACTCTGTCTCAAAAAAAAAATAAAAGAAAATAAAAGAAGAAGGAGAAGAAGGAGAAGAAGGAGAAGGAGGAGAAGGAGGAGAAGAAGGAGAAGGAGGAGAAGGAGGAGAAGGAGAAGGAGGAGAAGAAGAGGAGGAGTAGGAGGAGGAGGAGGAAGAGGAGGAGGGACATGCCACCAAAGAAAATAGCAAAGAGGAATAGGAGGAGAACACCAGATTGCATGGCAGGAAACCTGAGTCCTAGTCCTGACTCTACCACTGGGCATATCATGTCACTTCTCTGAACCTGTTTTCACTTGTAAGAAATGAAAGGGAAGAACAGATCCTTGGTTTTCAAACTGAGATCACCAGCCTTCTAGAGATTCTCTTGTTATGCTTCAGGGGCCACCATGGAAGCTGTAGAGCCGCAAGGCAAGACGGCTGGATCCTGGGCTCACACCCTGCTTTAACCAAGACAACTCTGGTTTTATTTATTTTATACAATGGAATTTCATAGAAGATTTTGATTGAATAAAGGGTTCTAATGTTTAAACCAAAAAAGGAGAGCGAAAAGTTTGAAAACCACAAACTAAGCTGATGTCTGAGGTTCCTCCTAGCTTTAAGTTCTTGTTTTGAAATTAATCTATGCCTCAAAATGTATGTAAGTAAGCAGTGAAAATGCAGTTTGCCCTGGAGAAAATTTCCAAGTCACTGAACATCAATCATGAAGTCTCTGTTGCTAACATGTGGCAAGTTGATTTTTTTTGCTTCCCTTGGGTCAATTTACCATCTGCCTCATCTTCATCAAAACATTAATTTCAGCTTAATCCTCTTTCTTCCTCTCTGGTGGTAAAAGGACCTGGCTCACTTTGAAATAAAACAAATAGAGTACAGCTATGTTTTCATATGTGGGGTGGTTTCCATTTGATTTTCACAATACTAAAATGAATTCAGTAATTCAGCCTTTTCCTGAAACTCAAAGTCTAAAAAACTATTCAAATAAAATTAAAATGTACTAAAATTAATTAAGTGTATTGAGGACTCACTATATGAAAGGGGCAGTGCAAGGTGTGTCTGCTGATATAAATGTGATAAGACACTGCTCACAAGAAAGTTTAAGTCTGTGTTGTGAGTTCTAATAGCAGAACAGCCTATCAGGCTGCGGGGAGGTCAGGAAAACCCACAGGAGTCTTGCATGTTGGGCAGGATTTGGGTAGGCATAGGTATATGGAGAAGGTATTACTGGTGAAGAGAATGCTAAACTAAGAAGTTTGGATTAAATTCAGTAAGCAGCAAAGCAGTTGGGACACGTGTATGCTTTATGGAGATTAAGCTGGTACGAAAATATAGTATAGGTAGAAGATGGCAGAGACTAAGGTAACTGGAGTGTTGGCTGCTCCAATGGCCCAGATAAAGTGGTACAATGGGATTGCGGCAGTGGGAATATCAAGGAAGTGATTGATGACAGCTACATTTAGAGAAGACTTACAGAATGGCCATGTGTAGACAGAACAAGTGTGAAGCTCTTACAATAATCAAAGAAGAAGACAGTGGTTTCTTGGGCTAAAGTGGTTGGACAGTAGAAGAGTATATGTATTTAAAAACTATTGAGGAGGTAAAACTAACAGAGACTGAATGATGGATTGGACATGGAGGTACTGTTCACTGAGATAGGGAACAACAGATAAAGACAAGTCATGGGTTCAGTGGGAGTCATGAGATTCAGTTTGGATGTTTTGATGCTGAGGAGTCTGATACATCCAAGAGGAGATGAAGTAATGGGGACAAAAGTACCCTCTATTTGAGATTGTTTTGAGGATATGATGCTCTCAGGGAAGTTTTATTTCAATGAATGTAAGAAACTATAAAGACTAATGGGTGAAAATTTATAGGATATAAGGGATATTTTTATGACAGAATGGATATACAATGGTGCCTGCAGATATGTCTGGAGAGGTGGTACCATTAAATGAGATAATTTGATGAAGTTTTGCTGATAGTAAAAAAAAAAAAAAAAGAAAGAAAAGAAACTGATACGAGAGACTGGAGAGGTGGGGTTGGGGGTAGGATGGGAAGAGATCTGTCAATAGGTAAAAAGTTACAGTTAGACAGGAGGAATAAGTTTTGGTACTGTATTGCATAGTAGGGTGACTATAGTTAACAATATTGTACTGTATACTTAAAAATAGCTAGAAAGAGGATTTTGAATGTTCCCACCATAAAGAAATAATAAATGTTTGAGGTGATGGATACGCTAATTAGCCTGATTTGAACATTACACAATGTATACATGTATGGAAGCATCACATTGTACCCCATAACTATGTACAATTACTATGTGTGAAAAACAAAACAACACTTAAAAACATTTAAAAAGAAACTGATAATAGGAAAGGACAAGAACCATGCATACATCTTTTTCTAGATTTTGTTTGTGTACAAGTTTTCAGTGAATGAGGGAGATATTTCTTCTGAGATCTTTACCTAGTGGAATTTTCCCTTCATCATATGTTTGAATGTTTAGAACTCTGTTAATGTTCTATTTAGTTCAAGTGGTTGTATGTTGGTTCTTTGGCGCCATTGTCAATAATAAAATTCAACAAAACAAACCCCTAAATATGGCTTTGTTTTTCTCTTTTTAAACATATCCAATTCTCAGCCCAAACCAGGATCCAATTTTTTCTTCTTATGTGGGAGACAAGTGTAAGTGACTGACCACCATTGAAATGACTTTACTAAGTAGACCCCTGTCCTCTTGCTAACCTTTCTCTTTATTCGGCCTCCCAATGCTTGCGTTTTCTTGTTCTCTATAATCACCTTCCTTGATGCAAACCTCGGCCTCTTCACCTACTTCTTGGTATATTTCCTTTCCTTTCCAGGGGCAAAGCCAGAGAATCTGTGTTTTAACCAGTGTTCCAAGTAATTTTTGATATTAGGCAACTTTGAGAAAATCTGTTCAGAATTTCTTCAGGGACCACTTTGAAGAGGCAGGAGAAAAGCAAGAGCTTGGATCATATATCCATCGTGTACATTCTTGATGATGTGAATACCATAGTTTAGGTGGTGATTCTAGCTAAAGCAAATGGCCATATTTCTTTCACCTGCTTCACTCAGACCACGTCTGCACTTAACTCTTCACATGTGGCTTCTACATGAGTTTTTATCAGAAACAAAGATCCTGTCGCCCAAGATGTTTGAAAATCAGAATTGTGAATCCATTACTATCTCTGACTTTACTAGTTTTCTTATCTATTCCCATTGAAATAATATACTCACAATCAGCCTAGAATTCCTCAGCTACTTGATGATCAAGACTTGAACTCTGTTACTGAGGGCTTACTATGTGATAAACTCTATTCTATGCAATGAACAAACCCTACAAAGTCCTTGTCTTTATCTTAATTTCAAATGGGGGATTTAAATAATAAAATAAATAGGTAACTTTTAGAATATTAGAAAGCAATTAGTGTTATTGGGAAAAATTAATCACAGAAAGAGGAATGGGGAGTCCCAGAATTGGAGAGAGAGAGAGACAGACAGACAGAGAGACAGAGAGACAGTGTGATGTGTGCGTGCACATAATTTTAAATAGGAAAGAAGGAAGTCCTCATGAGATGACCACACAGTGAAGCCCTAAAGGATGCAAGGGAATAAGCAACATGGATATCTGGAAGAAACGCATTCCCAGACATAGGAAATCACAGCAGATGTTTACTTAGTATTAGTAGAATGAATAGATAAAAATGTAGGAATTCCTTTACCAAGATAGTTTTCTGCTCTTGGAACCATCTCTTCCATCTCTTCCCTGTACATTGTTAAAGTGAATGGCATTTGCTTGAATTAAGATCACCATCTGGACTATAGTATTCAAATAATTAAGAACATAATATATTGCAGACATGATCTAAGCTCTTCTTTACAGTTGAAGAAACTAGAGCCAAAGAAGGCATATGACTTGTCTGAAGTCATAGGGCTAACTAGGGATAGGGTAGAACTAGAGCTCAGGTTTTCTAAAATCCAGCCTCAAGTTGTTTTTGGTTGAGAAGATCTTTTATACATAGACCAGAAATCTAATTGAGTACTTTTCTTAAGTAAATGTTTTCTTAGTGAATGTATACTTTTATAATAATAATGTGACCAAGTTCCTTAATAATACATTCTTTTTCTTTGAATACTGCGTCTGAGTTCCCATACCTCCACATGTCCCTATAAGGAGAAAAAATGAAGAAGGAAAAGGGGAGAAGGGAAGAGGGATGAAGGAGAAAACTGAATGAAAAGTAACATGATGTGATACAATCAACTCTCACATAATCCCAAATCTTCCTAAACCTTAGTTCTTTCTAATATGTTGTAAGAATACTTCAAGTTCTTAACAATTCTGAAATCGAACAATATATGTATTTTTAAATGAAAACTTTAATATGCCTATCCTTTGTAGCATGATTTTATTAACAAATTAAGAAGCACTTATCATCATTATCAATTAATGGAATCTCAACGGATCAGACTGTGATAGCTTGATGTTTATTGCTTTAACATGATATCCCATCAAACTTCAAATCCAAATTCCACCTGGTCATTCTGTCTAGTTCTACTTAAACACACTGCTTTCCCTTCCCATCTTATTTGGTAATGCGATCTCCATTTCCTCTACCATTTAATCTTCCCTGAGAAGCACTGCTGTTTCTGACATCTGTTCCTTTCCCATCCGCCTCTGTGAACTGAGATAAAGAGAAAATGTTCAAGAAATATAAAGCTCATCTGTCAACTTACTTCCCCTACCACCTGTCAGAGGCCTCACTGCTTCCCCCATGTGCACTCTTAACTCTAATGCACTTGAAGCGTTGATTGTTGAGCTCTTTTTCGAGGTTTCTTCCATTCTCCATATTTTTAATATTAACTCTTCGTATATTGTATTTATTCACAATGTATCTGATCGCTCCCCATTATAACCATTTTGTAAATAGCTCCTATGCCATAAGTTCTGTTATATCAAAAGCCTGGTATTTCAAGAAACTCCTATCTAGCCCTGAAACTCAAAGGCTCAACTTTAGGGTTTAACCTATAATCTGAGTGTTTGAAGACATACCACAGCTGCTACAGCTGCCAAAATGGGTATGGAAGCAAACAACCCTTTCTCTTCAATGACCTTATCATATTTGTTCATGTCCTCAAAATATTTAGGCTGGATTAATGCAATGAATTCTGGGTTTAGCACTCTCCTTGAAGACCTCCTGTGAGATTTAGTTAGCTTGCCTACTTTAGAACCCTGGCCAGATGAGCCATGTTTCCCATACTCTACACAGCTTACTTGTAATCTAGCAAAAGCTGACTTTAAACTGAATTTCTTTTAAAAAATTCCCTGCTCATGTGTATTTTCTCAGGATCTTCTATTTTGAAAGTAAAATTAAGATATAAATCTCCTACGTAAAATGTACCTTTCCCACCCTCTACTGTCACCCTTCAGGAAAAACAAAACAAAACATCCAAATAGCTTCTTGTTTACTGGGGAAGCCAGATTTGAATTAAAGGAGCTACAGTCTGGTTTTCTCTAGCTATAGGGAGGGCATGGAAAAGTGCTCTCCATCAAGAACTTTTTTACATCTTCACCCTTGTTTCTGTCTCCTTCTGACGCCTCTCAGATTGGGGCTTTTGCGTTCTAAAAAGGTCCAGCACCTCTGTGAAGGCTCTCTTGACTGACATTCTTCCTCCCTCACCCACAGGTCACCAGGCCCATTACCCTCATACACATCTAGATGTATACTCTCTTAGTTGGAAAACAGTAGTCATTTTCTTCTCTCTATATAATGCTATAAAAATTATCACTTACTATTTTGTATCAAGCTTCATTGTTTGCAAGTCTATTTTACATATTAGAATTCTTGAGAGCTTCATTTTTTTTCTTTTCTTTTCTTGAGACACGGTATTCCTCTGTCACCCAAGCTGGAGCACAGTGATATTGGAGTGCAGTGATGCAATCTCAGCTCACTGCAGCCTCGACCTCTTGGGTTCAAGCAATCTTCTCACATCAGCTTCCTGAACAGCTGGGACCAGGGGTGCATGTCACCATGCCCAGTTAGTTTTGTTTTTTATTTTTTTGTAGAGATGAGATCTTACTTTGTTGCCCAGGCTGGTCTTGAATTCCTGGGCTCAAGCAATTCTCCCACCTCAGCCTCCCAAAGCACTGGGATTACAGGCATGAGCCATTGTGCCCCGACAAAGGTTTCAATTTTTACACTTCCAGATACCATGCCTAGCACATTATATAAACTCAAGTCAAGTTTGTTGAAATAATTTAATTTTTAAAACTAAAGTATTAATAATGCATGCACATGATAACAGTTCATAGTTTTGAAGAAGGTATGGTGAGAAGCAAGTCTCCCGCTCCAACCCTCTTTACTTCAAAAAGAAATTTTTTAAAAATTTCTCTTTAGATATTCTGATCCATAACACTATATTATATGCTTATACTTTTACTTCTTGCTTTAACCACTTTAGACAACAGTTCCTGACTCTTCCTATTAAAGAGGAGGTTATAGCTCGCTCATAATACCTCTTAAAGTTTTCCTCCCAATAGTCAATAGATATGCAAGTCCGCAATTCCTTAACTGAAGTCCTTGGAGCCACATATATTTCAGAATTCAGATTTTTTTAGAATTTATAAAGGTAATATTTTGTATATATCATATGCCACAAACCCCCATGTTTCTACAGTAAAATATGCAAATACTCACTTAAGTGGGATAAATATTGTAAATAACATCATATTAGTGCAAATCAGATCCTGCCAACAAAAAACTTGCCAAAAGTTGTCTTCTTCACCTTGTTACAGTGAAATCACAAATTACCTAAATTCCTCAGTTCTCCTTACCCTTACTCATTACTTTTAATTTTACCAGTATAACAAAGAACACAATTCTTTCACTTCTAAAAAATCTTCATGTACATAATCCAAACCCAAACCATCCAATTATTTAGTTTCTATCAATCTCATTATTTAATTCTCATTGGGCTACAGAGCTATTTTCTTATTAATTACTTTTCTTAAGAGTCTGGCTCAATATACCAGTGTCCTTCTTTTACTCTCTTCACATTGACTGTTCACTAAAGTACTCTCTGTAATGATATAACACTGAGATTGTGTCTAGAAAATAGAATTAAATTTCACTAGTAAAAAGGACACTTTTGAAATCCTCAAACATGTAGGAAACATTTTAAATAGCAGATAACCAGATTCGATAGACCATAATCTATTTTAGCAGGAATAAATATACTACAGAAATTTTTCCTATCTCATTATCTAAAATATGCTGAACAAATATGGAATGTTATTCACTATAAAACTAGCGTCTAATAATTCAGGAAAGACACAGCTGTTAACCATGCTAGTTTAAAATATGATCATGAACATATGAAGACAGGTAGAAAAAAAAATACATAAACTACCTGTATTTTTCCAAATGCACTCATTGTAATTTCCCTCCCACCACCATCCTATACATTTCTTTACAAAGTTTTGTCTATTCTTCTCAGTCTTTTTCCTGAGAGGAAGTCAACCATAGAATAAACTTTGGTTGATAGGCTGTAGTTAAAAAAGTAAGGAGAGAGTAGAACACTGCCTGGTATATAGTAGATTCTAAAATATAGGCTAAATTTTCAGAAACAAAATTAGGAGAAGGAGAAGAAAGAGAGTTTGAGAACAGGAAAAACAAATGATCGAATAAGAGGCAGTGAGCAGAAGAAAATAAAGCGTGAAGCCAAAAGTCTATGAGGAAACACATCGCTAATGGAAAAGAGGCCTCCAGTCCATTTAGAGCCTTGTCCCATTGAATCTTCACTTACCACTACACAAAAGGAGGCAGTAGGAGCTTTTAAATATCTCTGAGAGTAAAGGACTGAACACAATTGGTTGACAGGCCCCAACCATACCAAGACATGGCTTTCCATGAACCATGTCTGTTTTGGATCTCTGAAAGTAGCTTTTTAGTGCTGCTGCTCCTCATAGGGGCAGGGACCAGCAGCAAAATAATAGTGGAAGTGCCCAAGCTCAGAAAGACCTCTCCACCTTTCCATACTTCAAGGGATAGTAGTGATGCTCTAAGAGGGAGGTGTAAAGAGGCTGAAGAAAGTGAGAGCATCTTAAATGCCACTAAATGGCTGATAGTGCTTATGGACTATAATTATAGTCAGAACATTGTTTTATTAAGAAAGATTCCATTGCCATTGTAACCAATAACTATAAATGTGTCACCCCAATTAATAAAGTGAGATTCTTGCAAAGCTTGTAAATGACCTAATTTTTTAAAAATCTGAAATTTGCTTGGCTGGTAGTGAAATGAAATTTTAATGTCATTTCCAGAATCCATTATGATAGTAAATGTCTAGATACATATCCAGTTACAGAGGGAAAATATCTAGGTGGGAAACTCGGCTTATCTTGACGTTGAAATCTAAACATAAGCAAAGGTCACAGACGTATTCAACAAATGTTTTGTGCTTTGTGTGGTTGCAGCGTGTGTGTGTGTGTGTGCATACGTGTGTGTGTATTCCCTCTACTTCCATTTCTTCTCTACATTTACCCTAAAGAAACTTTAGCAATCACAGAGGTAAAAAGAATGTTACATTTGCCCAAGGAGTTAAATTCCACTTATAAGAAAGAAACATTTACTAAAAGGAATTAATCATTTTTCTCCAATTTGGCCTTGAGTGTTTCTGAGTAACCTTTTGAATTTAAGAGATAAACAAGTAGTTTTTGGCTTCAGATGTAAACTGATAAATTGAAGTCTTTTATCTAGTCATGACTTTAGCACCCATCACAAATGAGGAAGCCAGGTTTTTATTTCTGCTTATTTTTAAATGGGGAGGGAAATTCTTTAGGAAGAAATAGATCAATACTTACTGGTTAATGTGCAGTGTAATCACTACTATGCAGTGTAATCACTACTATGGTAGACCATACCTCAGATAAAGTCACTGATAGGGGAGTCAAGTACTTCAAATTTTACACAGAGTTGTCTTTAAACATTTTTAGGGATAAACTGTATAAAACACATGTGAATCTTCAAAGGGAATTATACCTTCAATGGAGAAGCCACTCTTGAATATGATTTCCCAATAGATTAAGAGATTATGTTGCATCTAATTTTATAACTAAATGGTAAATTTCTTGATTTTGTTCAAGTTCCCTTATGACTGATTTCCTTGACAGCAGGTTTGAAAAATATATGTCTGCAGGTTTGTGCTCCTCCTGATCTGGTCCCTTTCTTTCTTCCTTTCTTTCTTCCTTCCTTCCTTCCTTCCTTCCTTCCTTCCTTCCTTCCTTCCTTCCTTCCTTTCTTCCTTTCTTTCTTTCTTTTAAAGTATTAAGCATAAATTATAAATTGAATTATCAGACATTTTCAAGAAAATAACTCAAGGCTTTATAACTCTTTAGGATTTATAAGAGCCAAATCTGCTTAAAATTCGAATTAAGCCGCAGGGCATAAAGATTCACACAGTGGTTCCACAGCTAGGTTTCTGACGCATCAGTTACCTGGCTCTGTCTCATAAGCAATCACAGGGACTAACTCTTAGTTAGTTCCAGTAAGAGAAGATGACTATTGAGTCCAACCAATGTGTACAATTTGAGGGGAAATTTTATAGTTTTATCTTAAAATTTTTTTTTTTTGCTATTCCTCTATCTCATTTTTTTATCTTCCAATTTTTGCTCTGATATCTTCCAAAGCTTTTATCTTCCAATTTTTTCTCTGATAAAATTAAGTGCCTCTGATTTCCCTGATTTTCAACTTTTGGATTGCTTCTTAATTTAAAATATACATACATAAGAAAGACCGGAGCTTGAAAACTTCGCTAAGTTTATGTCATCCTCTTTGGGTTCTTATGCATTCAAAAATCATTCTATTTCCCAGCAAGCATACCTTATTTGATGCCCATAAAGACCTGTGCATGTGGATGCCGGGGCAAATGCACATACGACTTATAATCAAGAATTTAAGTTTGCACTCCAAAGAGAAGCTACCATATGGCAGCATTTCTGGAGAACATTGTTATTTTATATGTTCCAAAAGCCAAGCGGATTCAAGTTGCTGTTCAAAAGTGCGATAGACATAGTGCCTACCCAATCAGCTTCGAAACAATGACTACTAAAACAGTCTACACAAATTGGCCAGGATTATTACAGTCAGAACCAATACTAAAGTGTTCCAACAAAATATCCGAACACTCGTCTTTAGGTTTAAATGTGCTTACTTGATATTTGTTGAGTACCTACCATTGAAATTTCCAAGTAGTTGCATGCTGTTTATGAAATTGGTCTGTTTCCTAACAGTATTAACTTATGTTAAGATATGTGAATATTTACTAGATAAGGATCAATTACTCTGGCACTTTACACCATAGATCTGCTTTCTGCATTTTTGTCCATTTGGTCCTTTCTCTGATCAATATGCCCTTCACTGGCAGCTGTAAAAGGAAAGGACTAATTTAAAATGTGCTAATTGCAGGTATTTTCTCGTTCTCTCAATGTTACTATTGAAAAAAATGGCTGATTTATAAATATTAATTTTTTCAGCAATCTTTCTACATCCATACTCCTATGCATTTACTTTTAAATTTATATCCTAGCTTGTTCCCAGTCATTTTTATAGCTACAGGATATTAACTATAGTATATAATAATTAAGATTCTATAAGATTCTAAAATGCTTCTGACTTATCCCAAACATATCTAATTACATTTAGTACAGCTTTAGTGGTAAAACATATTCACTGTATGCCAAGTATTTGTGTGTGTGGGGGGGGGGATGAGGTATTTGTATGTGTATATATGTACATATGTACATATATGTATCCAAATTTTCCTTTGTTAATAGCAATAAACAAGTAGGACAATATATTGCCCAACCAGACCAACTTCTATGTTTTATTTTCCTCCATAAGAATTATAACAGGTTACTATGAAATTTTGAAATCAATTTCTCAAGTCCTTAGATATACATCACAAATTCAAAACAAGAATAGAAAAAAATGCTTTCTGTCAGCTTTAATTTAGAATAATTCCCATTGTCTAAAGATGTAAGAAGCATATAATAGCTTTTATTTTTAAGTGATTCCTTTGGCAGTTACACAGTATGAAGGAAGGCCACAGCATCAGGAAAACGTTTCTACCTGAAGGAGTAGATTAAATTTGCTTTACAGTAAAATTCTTGCCAAATAATGATGGCTGTTTTTGTTAAAAATTTTTGTTTAAAGATTGTTACAATGTGCTTGCAGAATCTTTTCTAGCAGTATTTAATTTCTCTGATGCCAATAAGCTTTTTTTTTTTTTTTTTTTTTTTTTTTTTTTTTTTTTTTTTTTTTTTTGAGACAGAGTCTTGCTCCGTTGCCCAGGCTGGAGTGCAGTGACATCGTCTCTGCTCATGCAATCTCCACCTCACAGGTTCAACTGATGCTCCCACCTCAGTCTCCTGAGTAGTTGGGATGATAGGCACCCGCCACCACGCCTGGCTAATTTTTTGTATTTTCAGTAGAGAAGGCGTTTCACCATGTTGGCCAGTCTGGTCTTGAACTGCTGATCTCATGATCCGCCCACCTCGGCCTCCCAAAGTGCTGGGATTACAGGTGTGAGCCACCATGCCCGGCCACCAATATGCTTTTTTTTTTTTAAACAATGGATTCATAATTGTTCTGTAAGTTTTGTTTAACTTTTTGTTGAAATATCCAGAAATACACACCTCACACAATTTCCACAAACTGAATGTTCCCACGTAACCCATATCTAGACCAAGAAACAGAACATTACCAGCACCCGGAATGCCACTCCCCTTGTGCCCTCTTCTAACAATGCTTTTTAATTAACCATGCCAATGCAGTTTCTGCAAAGAAGTCATTTCTGAAGCACATACAGAGTAAAGCAAGATAAACTTGTAATTTCTAGGTCTATTGACCTGAAGCAAAGTTGGTTTGTGTGCAAGGAGCCTCCTCTAAAAATCCACTGTGGCCCAGCCCTGATGGTGCTGGAGTTATTACTGCTGCTGCTCTCCTGTTGCTCAGAGGAAGAGTTCAGTTGAAGAAACAGTATGTGGGAAGAGAAGAAAGAACACTGGACTTAGAAGGCTGCAAACCCACTTCAGATTTTCTTCCTCCAAGTAGCTCTTTGACCTGGGCTACTGAGTTCACCTTTCCAGTCCTTAGTTTCCTTCATCTACAAAAAAAAGACGTTTGACTATACGATGATCTCTAAGATTTGCTCCTGTGCTAAAAGACAATGATTTCACAGCAAAAGACAGGTAAGGCGAGAGTACATCGGTCAAGAAGGACTCTCTCCCTTCCAATACTGGTCTTACTGTGGGAGTTTTCACCTTTCATCTTTACTGTTTCTGTTTCAAAATCACATGATCAGTATGGATTAGAATTATCTGATCTTTCCTTGTGATATACCAAAATCAGTTTGTGATATTTAAGAAATAATTTGTAATACCGTAAGTTGAAATACTTATTTGCCTTGCTTTTAGTTCCTTGTGACAATACAATGTGAAAGGTTTGGGCTTTTTAAATGACATATCACACCTTCTCCTGTGGTGACCTAGGCACCATAAGATTAAGAATTTTGCCACATATATATATACACACACACACATCTATACATATATGAAATGTGAAAAGCTCAGAAAATGTAATGCTCGTGAATGAGTTGATAATTTTTGAAGGCAATCTTGTTTAAAGATAAGGAATAGGTTAATTTTTCTGCCAAGCTATTTTCCATCATATGAAATATGTTTAGTGACTGCACAACAGTAAAAGATATACATCAACTTCTGTTTAAGAACCTCAAAACTGACAATTGGCTCATATGAATCATTGTCGGGAAGAAATCTTCCAGCAGCGGTGACTAGCCTCAATTTGCTGTCTAGCTGAGGTGTGATTGATACCAGGGACTGAGCAATTTTCCAGCTTCTAGCAAAATATGGAAACTGCTATGAAATCAAGAATTAGAAATCTCATAATAGACATCCTTTCCGTTCTTTTTTTGCTATCATTGCAATCGCAATATATTCCCCATATATCCTTTTTTCTGATTTATCAGACTTTTCGTTTGACATTACAACAAGCCTGGTGACAGCTCTGCTACAATTATTTGTATTAGGTGAATAAAAAACAAACTACTGCCTGTTAGCTACAAATCCATTCCTTTGCTAAACACAGCAAATAGATAGCATTAAAGAACTTGAACAATTTGATCTTGGTTATGTAAAAGCATTACAACAAACCCTCCAACCCTCCTCCATCCTCATGTCATTCTCATAAGGCAGACAGACACACTCACAAAACTCCAGGTTCCATTTTCTTTTCAATTTCCACCTGTTCCTTGAAAATCCATTTCTTCACATTTATTCTCTGATCTTATTTCAGTTTCTGCAGCAGGAAAACTGTGCAGAAACCCAAGTTTTAGTAATCAGTGTACAATTTTGTATGTGTAGTCTTCAAACATCCAGAGTTTTTCCTTTTGCTGTTCATCTAAGCCATCAATGTAAAAAAATTGTTTTAAACTAGACATTGTATATCAGATTCAGACTGGTAACTTTCTCCAGTCACATTCAGTCCACATGAGATACTTAAGGATGTAATAAAACATAAGAAAAGCATATTCTAGCTGCTTGCTATTTTGAAAAGGGCAAAAAATCCTTTCAGACGGTAATCAATTTCATTGTGGAGGAGATTTCTGCAAAATGCATTAAGAAGTTCACGCCTGTGGCAATGGTCACTGCACATATTTTGGAATGCCTCCCAGACTATAAGACTTTTTCCAGACATCCAGGAGAGACTTTAGTATGACAGGGATCCTGCTCTGGGCCTTAAAAAAATTGGAGAAGGAAAAACTTGAGAAGGTTCAGTTTCAGCTGGGTTTTGTTTCTTAGACAGCCGAGTTGCCTAGGTTATGGAAAATACTAGTAATTACAGAGTGATGATAATCAGAAAAATCTCACTGTCTTCTTTTTCTGAAGGCTTAATTAGTTAGTCAAGGTATTGGTTAAGCAATAATGCTACTTTGCTTCCTAAATATCTTTATGGATAGGGTTGATTCTATCCTACCTGAGATACTGAAATCACCAAAAGGAATGAAGATAATATTTTTAACTTTTGGAAACAAACTGTAAGATATATTTCTGTTTACTCAACTGCCCTTGGGCTGCAGTAACAATCTTAAATTTCTTATATTTGTTCAGTTTTGTTTTTAGGGAGGGAAGGATGGATGAAATTTCTGGATGTAAAAAGTGACCTTTATTTCCTTCTCTACCATGTTTATCTCTAAACTCTTCCCTCACACTTGGCTTTTGCTATCGCTAGGAATGAAATCTGAGTATAGAAACCAACATAATTTATATCTTAAAGGACACGCTGATATATGTTGAAGCCTCGGATTTTCCACAGACATATGTTATCTGCTTTCTTGTGTCTCTCAAAGGCACAACTTTTCTTTTTTTACATATTTTGCCTTCTATAAATTGAATTCATCTTACAAATTAAAAAATGAAAGAAAAGGTTTTCTTAGTGTTTTGTTTCACATTATATCTTGGTTCCCTTTATAGGCTTTTTGATTTGTTCAGATGTAACTTTATACTTTCTTTATTATTCTTGTACTGGCTTCATATTCCCTTCTTGCTCTTTAGGCATCTTGAGTTCCAGCTCAGCTTCCTTCTGATCCCCAATCCACACAGCTCCTGGTGTTAGAAACATTGTGCTTCTTGGACTCCATTCTTCACCCTCAGTTCTTCCCACAAGGGCTAAATGTTAGCGATCCTTAGGGAGGCAAATGCCATTTTTCTCATCTTACCGAGTCTCACATTTCTTTGTTTAGAACCCAAACAGGCAAAAAAAAAAAAAAAAAGGCACGCTGTCTTACTCTTAATTGTCTATATATTTGATGTCATTTATAAGAGAGTTGTTTTGCAAAAAGCACTAACTTAGGAATCTGAAGACTTAAATTATGCTTCAAACTCTGCCATTTACTAGAAGGGTAACCTTGACTAAAAAAAGTGAACTTTGCTACTCGGCTTTCTCATCTGCAAAATGGGAATAATTCCTTCCTTACCTAAGTCACGTCTTTGTTACAAGAATTAAATGAGACAGTCTATGTCAACATATTTCAAATTTAACATCTTGTAATGAGGTTAGAATGGTGTTTGGCAAACAGTAAACACTAAGTGTTAGCTACAATATTATTATTATATAATTATTGCTATTAAAATGGCAAAGCATCAAAACAATAAAGAATCATTTGCTAGTGCATTTTTGATTGTTGTATTATATCATCTTATAATTAATAATCTTTAAAATTAGTTTACTTTTTAAAATTTTACAAATCTATTTAGCTGTTTAAACCCAGACATCAGTAACTGCATTTTCCAGGTAAGGGAAAAAAATGGCCTGGGAAATATTAGACTGAAAAATCACTGGGCTGTGTGAAGTGCCCTGTAATGTATGGCTCACTGGTTACATGCGCTTATGAGACATTTCTGGAGCTGCAGTTGTGGATCAGCATGGACCAAGGTAGGAGCACCCACAGACACAGAAGTGCATTGCTATTGGGCCCTTGGGAGACATGGAAGAGTCTTCTCCTTGCTTAATGTAATAGCAATAATCACCCTGGCCTCAGAGACCAGTCAGTGTAGCCTATCTGGGGTACTGATAGGGTAGTTCTTGAGAACCACTCACTTGGTTCCTGGGTAAACAGAAATGTTAATAAACTGGAATTGTGTCTAGTGTAAGTAAAGTTGAAAAATGATCAATATTCACCCTTGATGCCTGTATTCCTTTGCTAGGGCTACCATAACAATACACCACAGACTGGATGGATTAAACAATGTAAAATGATTTTCTCATGATTCTGAAGGCTAGAAGTCCAAGATCAAGGTGTTAGCAGGTTTGATTTCTCCTGAGGCCTCTCTCCTTGGCTTGCAGATAACTACCTTCTTGCTGTGCCCTCACAAGGTCTTTCCTCGGTGTCGGGGGCCTTGATGTCTCACTGTATGTCAAAATTACTCTTCTTATAAGGATATCGGTCAAACTGGATTAGGGTCCCTCGTGATGACCTCATTTTAAGTTAATCTCCTGTTTAAAGACCTTATCTCCAAATACAGTTAACATTCTGGCACTGAGAGTTAGGGCTTCACCATATGAATTTGGGGGTGGGGGACACCACAATTCAGCACATGATAGAGCTTTCCCAATCTTCTTTCTTCTGTTGCTTCCTCCACCAGTCGCTTCCTTTCTACCTGGATCCATGTATTTCAACAAATTTTATTTTCCCCATGGGTCCCTGGTCCTCACTGTTTCTGAATACTTCTACAGAAATAGCTGATCGTGCACAAGTGTGCAAGTGCTTTGAAATCTGCAGTCATCTGAAAATGATACACTATTATGACTTCCAAGAGCCTCAGCCTGGCAGTGCCAAGGAGTAGCGGAAAGGAAGGCAGCCTCTTCTTCCTTGGGCTAACGTAAGATCCAATATACGGGCAAGCTTCCCGTACCCTATTGGTGCTTTCCAGAAAGCAAACAGGGTATGGAGAAATAGTTTATTTTAATGAATTTGCTCTCATGGAGGCTGGGAAGTCCAAAATCTGCACAAAAGGATGAAAAGCTGGAGACCCAGAAAAGAGTTGATGCTGCAGCTTGAATCTGAAGGCAAATCCTCTTTTCCTCGGATATCTCAGCCTTAGCCTTCAACTGATTGATAAACCTTACCCACATTATGGAGGGTAAACCTGCTTTACACTCAATCTATTAATTTAAATGCTAATCTAATCTAAAAAATACCCTTACAGTGACATTTAGACTGGTGTTTGACCAAATTGCTGGGTATAGTGGCCTAACCAAGTTGATGCATAAAATTAATCATCACATCAGCAAAACATGATCTAGATAAAAATACATGAGGACTGATTTTAGAAGTAGATCCTTACATGTAAAGAGCAAAGCCAAAAGTTCTGCTGTGTCTGTTTTGTGTCTTCTACTACTTGTGGTCTCCTCTCTTCTAAATCTTGAGGAAAAACTACAATTTGTAGTTGAGATACTGTCAGTCAAAATTCTCACTTGGGTTTATATAAACATCTTTGTGCTTGTTCTGTCTCATTCAAAAAATAGTAAACTCTTTGGACAAGCAACGATTTTTTTTTTCACTTTCTACATAAAGCTATACAAACTTAACATTGTTACTGCATAACTCAAAATGGAAGTAAAGGCAGTTTTTAAAAAAAGAAATATTACACTTAAAGAAGTACACACTTTTTTTGTATCCTCTAAAAAGCCTGAATCTAATATAAAGTTTAAAAATCAGCGCTGAGATACTATGATATATTTTTGCAAATACTACGTTAAGGTGAGTTTTCAAATTCTAGAAGCCTTACTCTGAAACTCAGATTTCCAAAAAAAACTCAACACTGTTTTAAACACAGGAGGAGAAGGACATTTACAACTGAAATATCTATGACAACGTTTACAATCTAAGCATTCATTCATAAAGCATACACATAAAAACAAAGAAACAAGAAAACTCACTTAACTTCCAAATTTCAAAATACAGAAAATAAAAGCAGTATAAATCTGAGAACCAAATTCAATGCCTTTCTCCTGTTGCTCTCCCTGTTACTCTGCTTTGAAAGTGGAATTCATGTCCTGCCTACCTTTGAATGCTGAGCACCTGGCACATAGTAAATGCTAAGCAAATGTTTCTGGAATAAAAATAAGAAATAAAACTTTAAAAAATATTCAATTAATTCCCATGAAAATTATCTGAGAACTAGAGATCCAAGGACATCTTCAGTTAGGGTGGAGTTACCTAAAATGACCCTTTGACCTATATCAAGGTTTGGACTAAAGAATACAGGGGAATTATTCACACACTTATTGAACAGAAGCTTTTTTGGTGCTATCTGCATTCATGTCACAATGTCAATATAACACTGGAACCCTAAGCATCCTGTCAGTGTTTTCTGATACTTGTGGAAGTAGCACTAAGGACATGTTGGAAAAACGTCCCCGCTTGCCTCAGAAAATTACTTGCCTCAGGCAGTAATTATTCCCCTTCTGACCCCATGGTAGACTTGGGGGAGAATAACAAAAGCCAGAATGTATAATGAGCGGATACAGGCTTCTGCTCCTTAAGAAATCCTGAGCATCTACCAGGCATTTGTTGCATGGTAGAGAAATAAAACTCAGTCCATAACAGGAGCACCTAATGGACAAAGAGAAATATCATGGGGACTGCAATATATAGAAACTCAGAGAAGTAGTGACAAATTAATCTGGGGAGCTTCAGTAATCTTCACAAAGTATGTAACAGTTGAGCCCGATCTTTAAGTCTGAATACAAATTTCCAAGCACAAAATAGGTTTAGGGAAGATACTTCGGGTCAGTAGTTCTCAAAGTGTAAACAACAGCTCCTGGGTGTCAGCAAGATCTTTTCAGAGGACCCAGATAAAAGGCCCATAGGAAGACTATTTCATAATAATGCTAACTCCTTATTTGCCTTTTTCCCTATGTTGACGTTTGCACTGATGGTGCAGAAGAAAAGGTGGGTAAAACTGCTGGCGCCTTAGCACAAGTCAAGACAGTAGTGACACTAAATTGTACCTGTAGTGGTGTTCTTCAATGCCAGGTACTTACAGTAAAATTTGAAAAAAAAAAAAAAAAAAGCAGTGTTATTTAGGCAAATCTTTGATAAAATAGTAAAAATTATTAATTTTTAACAATATTGACCTTTCAGTATGTGACTGTTTAATATTCTGTGCAAAGAAAAGAGAAAGTAGACATCTGCTTCCCGCAGTTCAATGCTTGTTTCAAGGAAAAACACTTGTGTGATTGTTTGAGTTGTGCTATTTTCAAAAAACACTATATTTACTTGAAAGAATCACTGACAAACTACAGTAATTCAAATGTATCACAAGCTGTGGTTACTGTCCCATGAAACCTTAATTCAGTTGTATAACATGTCAAGGAAAATAGCTGATATTATTGGATTCCAATCCTAAAATTACAGCCTGTAAGTAAAAATTAGAATTTTACAAAACTTGTATCTGCCATAGTAAGCTTGAAGGCTTCCCAATATTTAAAGACTTATTTGATGCAATCAGTGGTGATATTAACCAATGTAATTTTTTATGTATAATGAAATGAGTGAACATTTAGAAGATTCACATATTATTCAGGGAAGCAATATGCTTCAAATGACCAACACATGATATCACAAATTCATGCATGGGTAAAAGATCCATTCAAGGTGCAAAGGAGACTTTTGAATAGATTTTAATGTCATAGACTATGAAAAGTTAGTTGGTAGGGTATCAGACTCATTGCAACTAACATTTAAGGAACTATCACTTGTTGAGTTTTGGTGTAGTATTAAAGAAGAATACCTACAAAATAATCTGAAAATGTAATCAAAATACTCATTCCTTTTCCAAGTACATATTCATTAGAGGCTGAATTTTCTTTATATCCTTCAACCAAAACAACACATAGCAATAGAGAGATCACAGAAGCAGATGTGACAATCTGTCTTCTATTAATTCAGACACTAAAGAGAGGTGCAAAAATTTAAAGCAATGTCACTCTTCTAATTTTGTTTTGTTTTGGAAAATACAGATTTTTTTTCACAAAAATGTATCACTTAGGTTAACATATAATAGATTCATTATTATTTTTAATATTAATACATATTTATCAAAATTCTCCATTTTAATTTCTTGTACATTGCATGTTGATAAATGTAGTTTATAGTCCAATTAAACAAAGCTCCTAAGGGGTATTCAATACTTTTTAAGAATTTAAGCCGACCTTAAGACCAAAAAGTGTAAGAACTGGTAGTTCATTTAGACAAGTTAGCTTGAATAAAGGCAAAGTTCATGCCAGGGAAATATAGTGAGTTCTTGAAGTGGAAATAGGAACAGGCTTCTCCAAGGAGGCAGCTAGAGACTATAGCCACTACAGAAAGGTAACTTGGGAAGATTATAAAAGAAACTCTATGCCCTGATAAAAAGTTTTAATTTATCCTCCATTCTGATGGTTTTCAAACTTTCAAGACTATTACCCTTGGTCAGAAGTATATTTTGCATCATGAAACAGTACCAAAACACATGCACGTTTATATAGAAAAATACAAGTAGAACAGAGTTTCACAGAACAATGTCTTTACCAAATGTGATACACTCTATTATTTTCTTTTCCATTATATTTTAATAGCTGAATGTAATTCACTAATTTGAATTCACTACTAATTAAAAGCCTGCAACCTGTAACTTGTAAACCACTGTCCTATGTAGTGGAGAATCAAGAGGCAGCAGATGTTTTGCCCAGGGAAGTGATATGATCACATCTGTGTTTTTAGAATCACAATGTGGTGTGGAGGGTAGAACATTCAGGATGCTGCTGTAATGGCCCAGAGGCATTATGGTAAGCATGTGGCCTGAGCCAGAAGATTGAGAGGAGGGGCCACATTTGAGAAAGAAAAAACCATCAGGATTTGAAGGCAAGTTTAATATAATGCTTTTTTAGAAGGAGAAAGATACACCCACAGGGACTTTGAGGACGTGTAGTTTGGGAGAAGTGTGTGGCTGCTGAGGCCATTAACAAAGACAGAACATGCAGAAGAGCAATAGGTTTGCAGGACATGCAGGCAAAGGCAAAAAATAAACCAATTTAGTTTTGGTGAGTTTTGAGTGGGCTGGGTTTCAGAGGCCTGCAAGTTGTTCAAGTAGTGATGCTCAAGAGGGGAACAGAAATTCTATGGAAGTGGAAATAATTCAAGTCTTGAAATACAAAAATAATCACTGTTAGGTCTCCACACTGCTATTTTAGGAACACTTCATTAGTCCTCTTAGTCTTATATTAATACAATTAGGTGCATTCTTTTTGAGAACAAATAATGCACTGCTTATATCAGCTTATGCAAAATAGTTAAGGTTCTAGAAGGCAACATCACTAAAAACAATAAAACATACCAAAAATATGCCAGTTTTAAGTTTCAAAATAAATTCACAAAGGCCATTATATTGTGATGTTTCCTCGACATGGCTCAATTATACAGAAGAAAAGTAGCACACGTGGTCTCTGTCAAAATATGCCATAGCACTGGGAGATGTTGCATACTGCTAAGAAAATCTTTTTCATGACAGTAAAAACCTCTGCCTGCAGAAGTATATGTTTAATAGCAATGAAACCCTTGGTACCAGGCATTTTACATTAAAAAAAATCAATAATCTTTTCACTTTTAAAAATGTGGCATACAGTTTTATACGTTTTATAGTGATGAAAATCAAGAATCAAACTGATTAAGTAGCCTTGCAAACCTTATACACAACATAAATAACCAATTTAACCATCAAACTTACATCAGAATTTATACATTATAACATTTAGCCTTTTTACTGAGGGATTATACACGTTTTAGTCTGGTACCAACCAGTACAGAACACACTAATAAGAAGAAGAAAACAAAGTTAAACATTATTTTAACACATAGAGTATTTTTCTTGTAAATAAATACGCACACCCTATTATACAAAAGCTAACTTCACAGACCACAGGGAAGAAATACAGATAAATAATGTGATAAATTCTATGAGAAATAACATGAGTCAACTTCACAAGGAAATCTAGTTGTTTACCATAATCATTACCAATCTCAAAAATAGATTCATATCGTGTTAAAGACATGCAAAATGTCTGGGATCAGATATCATATAAACAACTTGCTGTTGCTGCTAAAATGTTGTTCCCCTAATAATCTACTTGGGCAGTTCAGCGACCAAAAACCACTCTGTGACCCGGGTTTGTCAGCACAATGTTTATGCTTTGGTTTATCTGACCAAAAGAGGCTGAACACATCAATGAAATGCAACACTGAGTCTCAGCAGATGCAGCATTTGAGGGCTCACAGGGAATCTAAACACAGCGTCTGGAGAGAGCTGCTTGTGGCTCAGCCTTTGGGGAACACGAGGTACCTCAATTAAACAATAGCAGTTAGCAGATCACAGCAGAGATTGAAGAGACCCTCCAGCTCATTCTTTGTCCTGAACATAATATTTAATTACAGCCAAAGACTAAGCAGAAGTTTAAATTACAAGTCTAACTTCCTGTTTTGTAATTTTTAATGATCAGTTAGCCCCAGCAGAGCCCCAGTTATATGGTTATTGTGTCTATTCAGGTGTGTTCTGTTTTATGCAACAGATAATTTCTAGAAATTTAGAAAGGGGTGAATCACATTTTTATAATTCTATTAATACTTCCTTCAATGATAAACATCATCACTTTGAATTAAACATTTAACTTCAGATATCCCTGATTCACTCTCAGTCAACCTTCTCTCAAGCAGTAAATTGTCTACAGTTCAACATTAAAATGCTACACAGAAATAAACCACTTAAAAGAACTTGGTAGATTAAACCTTTATAAAATCTAAAACCTATAATATAAATAATAGTCTTATGTTCTTCTTCTTATATCTGTAGTGTTCTCAGACATAATGCTCATGCCCAGTTGACAATCTGGAAAAATTCAGTTCATTTCAGTCAACAACGATTGAAATGTCCAGTCATTGTGCTGTCTTAAGGATGCAAAATTTAAAAACATGGTTTGTACCTTCAAGAACCCCACAATTGAGTAAAAGAAATTACATATATAAAGTAACGAAGTGTGAAATATACCATATCAAAAGTATATATGGGTAATAAGTAGGATATGTGAAAGAGTGATTAACCAATTCCTTGAAAGTAAAACTCACACAAAGAGAAATAGATAATCTCAATAGGCCTACATCTATTAAATAAATTGAATCAATAACAAATAACCTTCAAAAAATAAAGCACCAGGCCTAGATGGCTTCACAGATGAATTGTACCAAACATTTAGAGAAGAAACTATACCAATTATCTACAAACTCTTTTAAATAAAAGCAGAAGGAACACTTCCTAACTCATCCTATGAGGCTAGCATTTTTCTAAAATCAAAACCAGATAAAGCAAGATGGCTTACTAGAAGTAGCTAGTGTGCATGCTTCTCATGGAGAGGAATGAACGGGGTGAGTAAATACAACATCTTCAACTGAAATATCCAGGTACTCACATTGGGACTAATCAAGAAAATAACTTGATCCATAGAGAGTAAAGAAAAGCCAGACAGGACAATGGCCCACCTGGGAGCAACATGGAGCCAGGGGAACTCCCCCCTTGCAGGGAAGAACCTTCACTGGTGATACCTCTGGGTACAGGAAAATCCAAGGCAACTAGAAATTGGAGTGGACCCAAAGCATACCACAGCAGCCCTACAGAAAAATAGACAGACTGTTACATGGGTGTCCGTTCCCATATCTCCTCACTAGACAGGTCCTTCAGGCCTGGGCCTCCAGCCAACCCCTGCCAGAGCTATTGAGCCAGTAGCAATTTGGAAATTCCTTGAACTGGGCCCCCAGAGGCAACTGAAAGCCTCTCTGCCATTGCCTCTGCAGTGGAACTGCCCTTGCTACCCTTGCACTAATGAAGGAGTAAAAACCCTAAGTGCCTTATTCACACTACAACAAACTGTAGTCAACCCAAGGAGAGGGAGCCAATCCATCTCCTGTGGGTCCCACACATCCCTCACTGCTCATCACCAGACAGGGAACCCCTGGTTTGGATCCATAGCACAGACCCTCTATTCTGGGATGATTGCACAGAGCAATTGTTGACCTGCATCTCTCTGGGGTGAAGCACCCAGGAGTCAAGCAAACAACCCTAGAACACAAGCACTACTAAGTTCCCTTCCTCTGTTGTCTCCAAGTTGGGGAAGAAAGATAAACACAGATCACCCTAGAGCTCCAGTGGGCAGCCAAGGAGTACCAAGTCATGATCTACAGACAGCACTCAAGGGGGAGAGGAACCCACACCTTCAGAGCATTGAGAGAGAACATGGCTGCAACTGTGAGGAAACATAGGGCAGTCACATGACTGAGAAAGAGTCTACCAACTGACCAATAGGCCTAAGTGCCACCTGCTGGATCATACCCTAAAGCTTCAACACCAAAAATACCTCACTAACATATCATCCTCTTAAACCAGAGACAAAAAGGCAGCTTCAAATAAAGACCTTGCACAAAGCCTCAGCCTGGTGAAGCATCCAAAAAAGAAGTCTATTTACTGTACTCAATCTGTACTGCCATTAAAAGGAACACCCACACACAGAGATGGGAAAGAACCAACATAAGAACTTTGTGGTAATTAAAATGGCCAGAGTGTCATATGTCCTCCAAATGGCCAGGCTGAACTGGCTGTAATGACAAAAATAAAATTCAGAATATGGACAGGAACATAGATCATCAAGATTCTGGAGGATGACAAAACCTGCTCCAAGAAAATAAGAAACACAATAAAGCAAAAAGGAGCTTAAGAACAAAATAGCCAGTATAAAAAGAACCTAACGAGTCTGACAGAACTGAGTAACACAATACAAGAATGCAATCACAAGTATTAACCGCAGAATAAACCAAGCTGAGAAAAGAATCTCAGAACTTGAAGAATGGTTCTCTAAAATAAGACAATCAGACAAAAATAAATTAAAAAGAATAAAAAGGGATGAACAAAACCTCCAAGAAATATGGATTTATGTAAAGAGGCCAAATCTACAAACTACTGGCTTCCCTGAAAGGGATGAGGAGATAGCAAATAACTTGGGAAACATATTTCAGGATATTGTCCATAAAAACTTCTCCAGCCTTGCTAGAGAGGCCAACAGTCAAATTCAGGAAACACAGAGAACTCCTGCTAGATTCTACAAAAGAAGATCATCCCAAGGCCATAATTGTCAGATTTTCCAAGGTCAAAATGAAAGAACTTTAAAGTCAACTAGAGAGAAAGGGCAGGTTACCTACAAAGAAAATATCATTGGGATAACAGTAAACCTCCCAGCGGAAACCCTACAAGCCAGAAGAGACTGGGGGCCTATATGAAACATTCTTAAAGAACAAAAATCTTCATCCAAGAATTTCATATCCAGCCAAACTAAGCTTCGTAAGTGAAGGAGAAACAAGAACATTTTCAGATAAGAAAATGTTGAGGGAATTCATTGCCACCAGATCTGCCTTACAAGAGATCTTGACAGGAACATGAAATATAGAAAGGAAAGACCGCTACCAACTAATACAAAACCACTCTTAAACACATGGACCAGTGTTACTGTAAAGCAACCACACAAACAAGCCTATGTAACAACCAGCTAACAGCACAATGACAGGATCAAATCCACACATATCAATACTAACCTGGAATGTAAATGGGCCAAATGCTCCACTTAACAAGGCACAGAGTGGAAAGGTGGATAAAAAAAAGCAAGAACTATTGGTATGCTGTCTTCAAGAGACCTATCTCACATGTAATGACAATCATAGGCTCAAAATAAAGGGATGGAGGAAAATCTACCAAACAAATGAAAAACAGGCAAAAGCAGGGATTGCAATCCTAATTTCAGACAAAACAGATTTCAAACCACCAAATATCAAAAAAGACAAAGAAGGGCATCACATAATGGTGAAGGATTCAATTCAACAAGAAGACTATCCTAAACATATATGCATCCAACACAGGAGCACCCAGATTCATAAAGGAAGTTCTTAGAGACTTACAAAGACACATAGACTCCCACATAATAATAGTAAGACACTTTAACACTCCCATGACAGTAATAGACAGATGATCAGGGTAGAAAACAAAGATATTCAGAACCTAAATTCAACATGGACAAAATGGATCTGATAGATCCTTATTGAATTCTCCATCCAGAATCAAAAGAATATACATTCTTCTCTTCACTACATGGCATGTACTCTAAAATAGACCATATAATTGGACATAAAATAATCTTCTACAAATGAAAAAGAACTGAAATAATACTAAACACAGCCTTGAACCACAATGCAATAAAAATAGAAGTTGACTATGAAAAATCACTCAAAAACTATGCAATTACATGGAAATTAAACAACTTATTCCTGAATGACTTTTGGGCAAATAATAAAACTAAGGCAGAAATCAAGAAGTTCTTTGAACATAATGAAATGAAGATACAACACACCAGAATCTCTGGGACACAGCTAAGGCTGTGTTGAGAGAAATTCACAGCACTAAATGCCTACATCAAAAAATTGGAATGATCTCAAATTAACAACCTGAATTTACAACTGAAAGAATTAGAGAAGCAAGAACAAATCAACCCCAAAGTTAGCAGAAGATGAAAAATAACAAAAATCAAAGCTTAACCGCAGGAAATTGAGACACAAAAGACCATTCAAAAGATCAATGAATCCAGGAGTTGCTTTTTTGAAAAAATTAATAAGATAGGCCACTAAATAGACCAATAGAGAAGAAAAGAGAGAAGATCCAAGTAAACACAATTAGAAATGCTGAAAGGAATGTTACTACTGAACCCACAGAAATAAAAACAACCATCAGAAACTACTACTAACACCTCTTGGCACAAAAACTAGGAAACCTAGAGGAGACAGATAAATTCCTGGACACATACGTCCTCCAATACTGATTCAGGAAGAAATCGATTCTCTGAACAGACCAACAGCAAGCTCCAAAATTGAATCAGTAATAAATAGCCTACCTACCAAAAAAAGCCCAGGACCTGATGTATTCAGTCAAATTCTATGAGATGTACAAAGAAAAGCTGGTACCATTCCTACAGACACCATTCCAAAAAATTGAGAGAGACTCCTCCCTAACTTAATCTATGAGGCCAGAATCATCTTGATACCAAAACCTGGCAGAGACACAACAAAAAAAGAAAACTTCAGGTCAATATCCTTGATGAACATCTGTGCAATAATTCAAACAAAAAACTTGCGAACTGAATCCAGCAGCACATCAAAAAGCTAATTTACCATGATCAAGTAGGCTCCATCCTTGGGATGCAAGGTAGGTTCAATATAAGTAGATTTGTTTTTATTTGCTAAATATGATTCACTACAAAAACAAAACTAAGACAAAAACCACACGATTACCTGAATAGATGCAGAAAGGGCTTTACATAAAATTCAACACCCCTTCATGTTAAAAACTCTCAATAAACTAGGTATTGAAGGACATACCTCAAAACAATAAGAGCCATCTGTAACAAACCCACAGCCAACATTTTACTGAATGGGAAAAAGTTGGAAGCATTCCCCTTGAAAACTGGCACAAGATAGGATGCCCTCTCTTACCACTTCACTCAACATAGTATTGGAAGTCCTAGCCAGAGCAATCAGGCAGGAGAAAGAAAAAAAGCACATCCAAATACAAGGGGAAATCAAACTATCTCTGTTTGCAGACAACATTATTCTGTATCTAGAAAACCACAGAGTCTTGGCCCAAAAGCTCCTCCAGCTGAGAAACAACTTCAGCAAATTTGCAGGATATAAAATCAATGTACAAAAATCACTAGCATTTCTATACATCAACAACAGCCAAAATAAGAGTCAAATCAGAAAGGCAATCTCATTCATAAGAGCCACAAAAAGAATAAAATACCTAGGAATACAGATAATCAGGGAGGTGAAAGATATCTATAACGAGGATTACAAAACACCGCTCAAAGAAATTAGAGAAGACACAAACAAATGGAAAAACATCCCAAGCTCATGGATAGGAAGAATTGATATCATTAAAATGGTTATACTGCCCAAAGCAATTTACAAATTCAATGTTGTTACTATCATTGTTGTTACTATCAATGTTGTTACTACCAATGACATTATTCACAGAACTAGAAAAAATTATTTTAAAATTCATATGGAACCAAAAAAGAACAAAGCTGGAGGCATCATGTTACTCAACTTCAAAGTATATTACAAAGCTACAGTAACCAAAACAGCATGGTACTGATACAAAAACTGGCACATAGACCAATTGAACAGAATAGAAAGCCCAGAAATAAGGCTACACATCTATAACAATCTGATCTTTGACAAAGCTGACAAAAAGAAGCCATGGGGAAAAGACTCCCTATTCAATAAATGGTGCTGGGATAACTAGCTTGCCATATGCAGAAGACTGAAGCTGGACCCCTTCCTTACACCAAATACAAAAATCAACTCAAGGTGGATTAAAGACTTAAATGGAAAACCCAAAACAATAAAAACCCTAGAATACAATCTATGCAATGCTATCCTGGATATAGGAAAAGGCAAAGATTTTACAACAAAGACACCAAAAGCAATAAAATCAAAAGCAAAAACTGACAAGTGGGATCTAATTAAACTTAAGAGCTTCTGCATAATGAAAATATCAACAGAATAAACAGACAACCTACAGAATGGGAGAGAATATTCGCAAACTATGTATCTGACAGACAAAACATCTATAAGGAATGCAAACAAATTTACAAGAGAAAAACAAACAACCCCCATTTAAAAGTGGACAAAGGACATAAACAGACACTTCTCTACAGAAGACATATATTTGGCCAACAAACATATGAAGAAAAGGTCAATATCACTGATCACTAGAGAAATGCAAATCAAAATCACCATGAGATACCATCTCGTACCAGTCAGCATGGCTATTATTAAAAAGTCAAAAAATAACAGATATTGGCAAGGTTGTGGAGAAAAGGGAATGCTTATACACTGTTGGTGGAAATGTAAATTAGTTCAACCATTGTGGAAAGTAGTATGGTGATTCCTCAAAGAGCTAAAAGCAGAACTACCATTCGACCTAGCAATCCCATTACTGGGTATAAAACCAGAGAAATATCCCGGAGCAAGATGGCCGAATAGGAACAGCTCCAGTCTCTAGCTCCTAGCACGAGTGACACAGAAGATGGGTGATTTCTGTATTTTCAACTGAGGTACCGGGTTCATCTCACTGGGGAGTGCCAGATCATCAGTGCTGGTAAGCTGGTGCAGCCCAAACAGCGAGAGCTGAAGCAGGGCGAGGCATTGCCTCACCTGGAAAGCGCAAGGGGGAAGGGAATCTCTTTTCCTAGCCGGGGGAAGGGAATCTCTTTTCCTAGCCAGGGGAACTGAGACACACAACATCTGGAAAATCAGGTAACTCCCACCCTAATACTGCGCTTTACCAAGGGTCTTAGCAAACGGCACACCAGGAGATTATATCCCACACCTGGCCGGGAGGGTCCCACACCCTCGGAGCCTCCCTCATTGCTAGCACAGCAGTCTGCGATCTAACTGCAAGGCAGCATCGAGGCCGGGGGAGGGGCGCCCACCATTGCTGAGGCTTGAGTAGGTAAACAAAACCGCTGGGAAGCTCAAACTGGGTAGAGCCCACAGCAGCTCAAGGAGGCCTGCCTGTCTCTGTAGACTCCACTTCTGGGGACAGGGCATAGCTAAACAAAAACCAGCAGAAACCTCTTCAGATGCAAATGACCCTGTCTGACAGCTTTGAAGAGAGTAGTGGATCTCCCAACACAGAGGTTGAGATCTGAGAACGGACAGACTGCCTGCTCAAGTGGGTCCCTGACCCCCGAGTAGCCTAACTGGGAGACATCCCCCACTAGGTGCAGACCGACATCCCACACCTCACGTGGTGGGGTACACCCCTGAGACAAAGCTTCCAGAGCAAGAATCAGACAGGAACACTCGCTGTTCAGCAATATTCTATCTTCTGCAGCCTCTGCTGCTGATACCCAGGCAAACAGGGTCTGGAGTGGACTTCAAGCAATCTCCAACAGACCTACAGCTGAGAGTCCTGACTGTTAGAAGGAAAACTAAGAAACAGAAAGGATACCACACCAAAACCCCATCAGTACATCACCATCAACAAAGACTAAAGGCAGATAAAACCACAAAGATGGGGAAAAAGCAGGACAGAAAAGCTGGAAATTCAAAAAATAAGAGCGCATCTCCCCCTTCAAAGGAACACAGCCCATCGCCAGCAATGGATCAAAGTTGGACAGAGAATGACTTTTACGAGGTGAGAGAAGACGGCTTCAGTCCATCGAACTTCTCAGAGCTAAAGGAGGAATTATGTACCCAGTGCAAAGAAACTAAAAATCTTGAAAAAACAATGGAAGAATGGATAACTAGAATAATTAGTGCAGAGAAGGCCATAAACCAACTGACAGAGAGAAAAACCATGACATGAGAAATACGTGACAAATGCACAAGCTTCAGTAACCGACTCAATCAACTGGAAGAAAGAATATCAGCGATTTAGGATCAAATGAATGAAATGAAGCGAGAACAGATGTCTAAAGAAAAAAGAGGAAAAAGAAATGAACAAAGCCTTCAAGAAGTAAGAGATTGTGTGAAAAGACCAAATCTATGTATGACTGGGGTGCCTGAAAGTGAAGGGGAAAATGGAACCAAATCAGAAAACACTCTTCAGGATATCATCCAGGAGAACTTCCCCAACCTAGCAAGGCAGGCCAACATTCAAATTCAGAAAATACAGAGAATGCCACAAAGATACTCCTCGAGAAGAGCAACTCCAAGACACATAATTGTCAGATTCAACAAAGTTGAAATGAAGGAAAAAATGTTAAGGGCAGCCAGAGAGAAAGGTCGGGTTACCCACAAAGGTAAGCCCATCAGACTAACAGCAGATCTCTCGGCAGAAACACTACAAGCCAGAAGAGAGTGGGGGCCAATATTCAACATTCTTAAAGAAAAGAATTTTCAACCCAGAATTTCATATCCAGCCAAACTAAGTTTCATAAGTGAAGAAGAAATCAAATCCTTTACCGACAAGCAAATGCTGACAGATTATGTCACCACCAGGCCTGCCCTACAAGAGACCCGGAAGGAAGCACTAAACATGGAAAGAAACAACCAGTACCAGCCATTGCAAAAACATGTCAAAATGAAAAGACCATCGAGGCGAGGAAGAAACTGCATCAACTAACGAGCAAAACAGCCAGCTAATATCACAATGACAGGATCAAGTTCACACATAACAATATTAACCTTAAAGGTAAATGGACTAAATGGTCCAATTAAAAGACACAGACTGGCAAATTGGATAAAGAGTCAAGACCCATCCGTTTGCTGTATTCAGGAGACCCATCTCACCTGCAGAGACACACATATGCTCAAAATAAAGGGATGGAGGAAGATCTACCAAGCAAATGGAGAACAAATAAAAGCAGGGGTTGCAATCCTAGTCTCTGATAAAACAGACGTTAAACCATCAAAGATCAAAAGAGACAAAGAAGGCCATTACATAATGGTTAAGGCATCAATTCAACAGGAAGAGCTAACTATCCTAAATATATATGCACCCAATACAGGAGCACCCAGATTCATAAAGGAAGTCCTTAGAGACTTACAAAGAGACTTAGACTCCCATACAATAATAATGGGAGACTTCAACACTCCACTGTCAACATTAGACAGATCAATGAGACAGAAGGTTAACAAGGATATCTAGGACTTGAACTCAACTCTGCACCAAGCGGACCTAATAGACATCTACAGAACTCTCCACCCCAAATCAACAGAATATACATTCTTCTCAGCACCACATCACACTTATTCCAAAATTGACCACATAATTGGAAGTAAAGCACTCCTCAGCAAATGTAAAAGAACAGAAATTATAACAAACTGTCTCAGACCACAGTGCAATCAAACTAGAACTCAGGACTAAGAAACTCAATCAAAACCGCTCAACTACATGGAAACTGAATAACCTGCTGCTGAATGACTACTGGGTACATAACAAAATGAAGGCAGAAATAAAGATGCTCTTTGAAACCAATGAGAACAAAGATACAACATACCAGAATCTCTGGGACACATTTAAAGCAGTGTGTAGAGGGAAATTTATAGCACTAAATGCCCACAAGAGAAAGCTGGAAGGATCTAAAATTGATACTCTAACATCACAATTAAAAGAACTAGAGAAGCAAGAGCAAACACATTCAAAAGCTAGCAGAAGGCAAGACATAACTAAGATCAGAGCAGAACTGAAGGAGATAGAGACACAAAAAACCCTCCAAAAAATCAATGAATCCAGGAGCTGGTTTTTTGAAAAGATCAACAAAATTGATAGCCCCCTAGCAAGACTAATAAAGAAGAAAAGAGAGAAGAATCAAATAGACACAATAAAAAATGATAAAGGGGATATCACCACTAACCCCACAGAAATACAAAGTACCATCAGAGAATACTATAAACACCTCTGCGCAAATAAACTAGAAAATCTAGAAGAAATGGATAATTTCCTGGACACTTACACTCTCCCAAGAATAAACCAGGAAGAAGTTGAATCCCTGAATAGACCATTAGCAAGCTCTGAAATTGAGGCAATAATTAATAGCCTACCAATCAAAAAAAGTCAAGGACCAGATGGATTCACAGATGAATTCTACCTGAGGTACAAGGAGGAGCTGGTACCATTCCTTCTGAAACTATTCCAATCAATAGAAAAAGAGGGAATCCTCCCTCACTCATTTTATGAAGCCGACATCATCCTGATACCAAAGCCTGGCAGAGACACAACAAAAAAAGAGAATTTTAGATCAATATCCCTGACAAACATGGATGCAAAAATCCTCAATAAAATACTGGCAAACCGGATTCAGCAGCACATCAAAAAGCTTATCCACCATGATCAAGTGGGCTTCATCCCTGGGATGCAAGGCTGGTTCAACATTCGCAAATCAATAAACGTAATCCGGCATATAAACAGAACCAAAGACAAGAACCACATGATTATCTCAATAGATGCAGAAAAGGCTTTTGACAAAATTCAACAGCCCTTCATGCTAAAAACACTCAATAAATTCGGTATTGATGGAACGTACCTCAAAATAATAAGAGCTATTTATGACAAACCCACAGCTAATATCATACTGAATGGGCAAAAACTGGAAAAATTCCCTTTGAAAACTAGCACAAGACAGGGATGCCCTCTCTCACCACTCCTATTCAACATAGTACTGGAAGTTCTGGCTAGTGCAATCAAGCAAGAGAAAGAAATAAAGAGTATTCAGTTAGTAAAAGAAGAAGTCAAATTGTCCCTGTTTGCAGATGACATGATTGTGTATTTAGAAAACCCCAATGTCTCAGCCCAAAAATCTCCTTAAGCTGATAAGCAACTTCAGCAAAGTCTCAGGATACAAAATTACTGTGCAAAAATCACAAGCATTCTTATACACCAGTAACAGACAAACAGAGAGCCAAATCAGGAATGAACTTCCATTCACAATTGCTTCAAAGAGAATAAAATACCTAGGAATCTAACTTCCAAGGGATGTAAAGGACCTCTTCAAGGAGAACTACAAACCACTGCTCAGTGAAATAAAAGATGACACAAACAAATGGAAGAACATGCCATGCTCATGGATAAGAAGAATCAATAACGTGAAAATGGCCAAACTCCCCAAGGTAATTTATGGATTCAATGCCATTCCCATCAAGCTACCAATGACTTTCTTCACAGAATTGGAAAAAACTGCTTTAAAGTTCATATGGAACCAAAAGAGAGCCCGCATTGCCAAGACAATCCTGAGTCAAAAGAACAAAGCTGGAGGCATCACGCTACCTGACTTCAAACTACGCTACAAGGCTACAGTAACCAAAAGAGCATGGTACTGTTACCAAAACAGAGATATAGACCAATGGAACAGAACAGAGTCCTCAGAAATAATACCACACATCTACAGCCATCTGATCTTTGACAAACATGAGAAAAACAAGAAATGGGGAAAGGATTCTCTATTTAATAAATGGTGCTGGGAGAATTGGCTAGCCATAAGTAGAAAGCTGAAACTGGATCCTTTCCTTACTCCTTATACGAAAATTAATTCAAGATGGATTAGAGACTTAAATGTTAGACCTAATACCATAAAAGCCCTAGAAGAAAACCTAGGTAATATCATTCAAGACATAGGCATGGGCAAGGACTTCATGTCTAAAACACCAAAAGCAACGGCAACAAAAGCCAAAATTGATCCATGGGATCTAATTAAACTAAAGAGCTTCTGCACAGCAAAAGAAACTACCATCAGAGTGAACAGGCAACCTACAGAATGGGAGAAAATTTTTGCAATCTACTCATCTGACAAAGGGCTGATATCCAGAACCTACAAAGAACTCAAACAAATTTACAAGAAAAAAACAAACAACCCCATCAAAAAGTGGGCAAAGGATATGAACAGACATTTCTCAAAAGAAGACATTCATACAGCCAACAGACACATGAAAAAATGCTCATCATCACTGACCATCAGAGAAATGCACATCAAAACCACAATGAGATACCATCTCACACCAGTTAGAATGGCGATCTTTAAAAAGTCAGGAAACAACAGGTGCTGGAGAGGATGTGGAGAAATAGGAACACTTTTACACTGTTGGTGGGACTGTAAACTAGTTCAACCATTGTGAAAAACAGTGTGGCGACTCCTCAAGGATCTAGAACTAGAAATACCATTTGACCCAGCCATCCCATTACTGGGTATATACCCAAAGGATTATAAATCATGCTGCTATAAAGACACATGCACACGTATGTTTATTGCAGCACTATTCACAATAGCAAAGACTTGGAATCAACCCAAATGTCCATCAGTGACAGACTGGATTACGAAAATGTGGCACATATACACCACGGAATACTATACAGCCATAAAAAAGGATGAGTTTGTGTCCTTTGTAGGGACATGGATGCAGCTGGAAACCATCATTCTCAGCAAACTATCGCAAGAACAGAAAACCAAACACCACGTGTTCTCACTCATAGGTGGGAATTGAACAATGAGATCACTTAGACTCAGGAAGGGGAACATCACACACCGGGGCTTATTATGTGGAGGGGGTAGAGGGGAGGGATGGCATTGGGAGTTATACCTGATGTAAATGATGAGTTGATGGGTGCAGCACACCAACATGGCACAGGTATACATATGTAACAAACCTGCACATTGTGCACATGTACCCTAGAACTTAAAGTATAATAATAATAATAATAATTTTAAAAAATAAATAAAATTATACATCAAAAAAAAAACACACAAAGAAATATAAATCATCCTACCATAAAGACACATGCACTCAAATGTTCATTGCAGCACTATTCACAATACCAAAGACATGGAATCAACCTATATGCCTGTCAATGAAAAGAAAATATGGTACATATACACCATGGAATACTATGCAGTCATAAAAAAGAACGAGATCATCTTTTGCTGGAACATGGATAGAGCTGGAGGCTATTATCCTGAGAAAACTAACGCAAGAACAGAAAACCAAATAGCGTATGTTCTCACTTATCAGTGGGAGCTAAATGTAATAACTTATGAACACAAAGACTGAAACAAGAGACACTGGGGTCTACTTGAGGGTGAAGCGTGGGAGGAGGGAGATGAGCCAAAAAGATAACTATTGGGTACTGGGCTTAATAGCTGGGTGATGAAATAATCTGTAAACAAACCGCTGTGACATGAGTTTACCTATGTAACAAATCTTCTTATGTTCCCCCAAACCTAAAATAGACATTTAAATGAAAACAAAGTTATTACAAAAAAGGAAAACTAAAGAAAAATATCCACTCAGTAACATAGATGCAGAAATCTTCAACAAAATATGAGCAAATCAAACCCAAATACACATAAAAAGAATTATACGTCATAACCAAGTGAGATTTATTGCAGGTATGATAGGATGGTTCAACATTTGAAAATCAATTAATTTAATCCTTCATATCAACATATTAAGGAATAAAATATCACATGATCATATCGATAGATGCAGAATAAAAGCATTTGACAACAACCGTCGTGATAAAAACTCTCAGCAAACTAGGAATAGAAGGGAACTTCTTCAACTCGATAATGAACATCTACGAAAAAACTATAGAGCTAACATCATACTTAATGGTGAGACACTAGATGCTGTACCATAAGATCAGGAACAGGGCAACCATGTCCCCTGTCACAACTCCCATTCAACATCATACTGGAAATTCTAGCTGATGCCATAAGTCAAGAAAAGGAAATAAGAGACATACAGATCAGAAAGGAAAAATAAAACTTTCTTGGTCTGAAGGTGACATAATTGTGTATGCAAAAATTCTGAACAATTGTTCAAAAGTCTTTTAGAACTAATAAGTAATTAAAGCAAGGTTATAACATTCAAGATGAATATACAAGTCAATTGCCTTCCTACATACCAGCAATGACTAATTTGATTTGAAATTAAAAATGCAACATCATTGATATGGTTTAGATGTTTGTTCTCTCCAAATCTCATGTTGAAATGTGATTCCCAATATTGGAGGTGGGGCCTAGTGGGAGGTGATTTGATTATGGGGATGGAACCCTCATGAACGGCTTAGCACTATCCTTTTGGTGATAAATGAGTTCTTGCTCAGTTAGACTATGTGAGATCTGTTTGTTTAAAGGAGTCTGGAACCTTCCCCTTCTCTCTTTCTTGCTCCCTCTCTCAACATGTCACATCACCTGCTCCCCTTTCAACTTCTGCCAGGCTAGTAAGCTTCCTGAGGCCCTCACCAGAAGCAGACGCTGGAGCCACACTTGTACAGCCTGCAGAACTGTGAATCAATTAAATCTCTTTTCTTAGTAAGTTACCTAGTCTCAGGTATTTCTTTGTAGTGACACAACAATGTGCTAATATAGTCATCTACATTAGCACCCAAAAAATAAATATGTAAATACTTAGATATGCTCCTACTAACATTTGAAAAAGATCCATATGAGGAAAATGAAACTCTAGTGAAATAAATCAAAGAAGTCCTCAAAAAATGGTGTGAAATTCCATGTTCATGAATAGGAAGACTCAATTACATTAACATGTCTATTTTCCTCAACTTGATCTATAGATTAAATGCAATCCCAATTAAAATAATAGCAAGTTATCTTGTAGACATTAACGAACTGCTTCTAAAACTTGCACAGAAAAGTAAAAGACTCAGCATAGCCAATATAACACTGAAGAAGAAGAATCAGAGACTGACACTACTCAAATTCAAGGTTTACCATAAAGGTATAGGAACAAAGAGAGTATGGTATTGGTGAAAAACTAGGCAAACAGATCAACGGAACAATACAGTGAGCCCAGAAACCACACAAATCTAGTTAACTGATCTTGGACAAAGGGAAAAAGGCAATTCAATAGAGAAAGGATAGTCTTTTCAACAAAGGGTACTGAAAGAACTATAAATCTACATGAAAAAGAACTACATGTACACACTGACCTCACACTTTTTACAAAAATTAATTCAAAATGCATCACAGACTTAGACACAAAACACAAAATTATAAAATTCTTAGAAAATAACATAGGAGAAAATCTAGGGGAACTTGGGTTTGGTGAAGAGTTTTAAAGTATAACATCCAAATCACAATCCATGAAGAAAAAAATAACTTGGGCCTCCTTAAATTAAAAAACTTGACAATGCCAAATAGAGGTAAAGATGCGAAGGAACAGGAACTCACATTCATTTCTGGAAGGAATGCAAAATGACGCAGCCACCTGTAAAGACAATTTGGTAGTTTCTTACAAAACTAAACCTAGTCTTACCATATGATGCAGCAATCATATATAATCCTATTCACCCAAATGAGTTTAAAACATATTCACACAAACACATGCATATAAATGTTTAGAGTAGCTTTTTTCATAATTGCCAAAAAAACTGCAAACAGCCAAGATGTCCCCCTACGGGTGAATGGGTAAACAAACTGTGGTACAACTAGACAATGGAATATTATTTAGCAATAAAAAGAAATAGTGACAAGAGAGACAGATTTTTAAACAAGAAGAAACTTCCACCCTGTGGTCTAGTGGTTAGGATTTGGTGCTTTCACCACCACAGCCTAGGTTCAATTCCTGGTAAGAAAGCCAGTCCCATTTGTCGAAAATCCAGGCAAGGTGGTGCAAACCTGTATTCCCAGCTACTCAGGAGGCTGAAGCAGGAAAACCACCTGAGCCCAAGGAAAAGAAATCTGGAGATGTTAATCTTACCCCTAATAATTCTGCTACCTGAGATGTCATTTAGCCATCCTGGCCTCAGTTTCCTTGCTTGTGAAATAGGAGTAATATCAGAATTGCCAAGAAAAATTGATGGATTTTCAAAGTATATAAATACACAAAATAAACAAATTTCTGGAAAGCAAATAAATTTGTCAATTTAATCACATATTACACACACACACACACACAGACATACTTTTGGAATTCAAGGCACTTTTTTTATTGAGTTTTGTTCTTAGTAGACATATATAGTGGGTTTGGGGTTTATATTAATTGTCTTTACCTTTTCATTGCTTACTTTATACTATTTGAATAAAGTTAAAGGTGACCTAAAGCATGAGTATTTCTCTAAATCTGCAAATAAAGGAACTGAGAAACCAGGATAAAGAATCCTTCCTGATATAAAGAAACAGGAGAAGTGGAGAGCAACAGGATATTCAGAGAAATAGGAAATCTCATATGATCTGAGTTTTATTCTGTGGAAAGAAGAAAAATAGGAAAGGAGAAAAAACGGTCTTCTCAAAATTTCTAACAATGCAAACCATCTTTGAGGGACAAGATGGAGAAGAACCTTAAAATGAGGAGGCACAAGGGCCACGCAACCCCACCTCCATGCATCTGCTGTCACATATTAAGGACTCCTGAGCTGGGAATCAAGCACTGAGGACAAAGAAAAACAAAAATAAAGCTACTATCCATTCTCAAGAAAATATAGTCTCATTCAATAGATCAGGTCTATACACAGAAAAATAATTTTTAAAAGTAAAAGATGAACCATGTTTGGAAAGAACAGCACTTACTACCGGGGGGGGGAGAAAAGAAGGGGTTAGTTAGGCAGAGGCGATGAAGATCTTCACTGTAACTGTAATTTCTATTTTAAAGAATCTGATGCAAGTATATGATAATGCTAAAATTATATTAAAATGCGTGTTATTTCTATTCTCTATATATGTATTAAAATATTTTGTAGTAAAAATTAATTTTAAAATAAACCAAAAGAGAGAAAAATGAGTATCATACGGCTGATACGAAGCGTAAGTGGTGTGAAAATTCTGAGAGTGGTCACTCTGGGCTGCTGTTGGGGAAAGGCAGATGGAAGAGACTCTCATGCAAAGAAAGGGGAGGAAAATAAAACCTTCCCAAACCTACGACTGAGCCTTGGAACAAGCAGTGACATAAAGTTGTGAGGTTCCCTCTAGGGAGGTCTTCTGACAAGAGGCAGGCAGAATAAGGAGAGAACAAATCATGTGCAAAGATATTTCCTTTCCACATTAAGGTGACTTGGCCATGGAGAGTAGCTTCTCAGAGAGGACAACCTGGATGGTGATGTTTTCAGAGCTTAGAGACACAAACCCTGCATAGCTAGGGTTCACAACCCATGATCCACGAACAACGTTCAAGATGGGAGAGTCTTCGGAAATCAATCTGTGAATGTGTGCAATAGCCTGAGAAAAACATCCATAACCCCTACGATGCTCTTAAATGTTTACAGAACTTCCAAAAGTTAAAGAACCACTGGTAGAGATGAAAAATACTTCCAGGCTGGCAAAGGATGCTCTCAAAACCTTTTATCACCAATTGATTCTTATTCCTTCAGTGGGAGGGGGTTGACTATCAATAGAGGGTGAGAAGTCCGTTGAAGAAGCAGGAAGTAGCAGCCTTTGTATGAAGAGAGGCAGATGCCTGGATTCTGGACCTCTCAAAAATAACCAAAACTTTGCTCTAAATCCATGTCATCTTCAAAACGGGGTGAGGGGGGACTTTGTCCTTCTAAATTATTTCCCCTTTTATATTATGTCTCTTCTATATTATTTAACCTGTGGTTGGTACTACCTTAAGGTGGTCAGGAGAATGGAAACTGTATTTCATCATTACAAAGTTAAAAAAAACTGCAACTGACACAGGGTTAACAACCAAGTCCACATTCCCAAACCCTTGTTCAGCTCTCTAGGTCATGTTGCCTTTCTGGGTTATATCTCCACATTTCTTGGAATTTGTAACCGACGTTTAAATTAACTTTTAAGCACTCTGCACTTTGAGGTAAAGTTGGTTGGTCATAAGCAAAAATAACTTCAAAGTCTGAAGTCCTCACTCCCTTCCAGTCCCTAAGCACCCAAAAGATGTTCTGTCATCCCCCAAACTCTGGAATGTCTTCCCAGGAAGTGAGTTAAAATGACATTTCTTCTTATTCCCATTTTTATTGTAATTACTGATTAACAATGTTTGGTTTCTTGCTTCTCACATTTTTGCTTTTTTGCCTTGCAAATGAGTTTTATCATGCAGGCGACCAATTATAAAACAATGTAAAATAAACAACTGTTCATAATATGACTGCTTGGAATTAAAAAACAATTTTTATTTGAGGATGAGCCAAATTCGTCAGACAAAAAAGTCAAAATGTGGCTCCTAAGACATTTCTCCAGGCTTGTTATGATAGTGGAACTAATCAATAAACCCTTCTATATTATTTTATTCCCAGTTTCAAAACCAGCTATGAAATAAACTTAGTTGACTTAATTAGATTATTCAGCAGTTGTTCTTATCTAGCTACGAAGCAGTGTTTGCAATACATTTACAATATAACTTCACAAAATGGATAAACAATTACAAAAGTCTAGAAAAATGATTCTTAAGTGCACAAACACATTAAAAATCTTCTGTTTAGGCCAGGTTGCTATATAATTCTGAGTAGAGTGTGACCTTGCTTCCCTCAGAGACTCTTTGGAATTTGGCTCTGATTTCAGCGTTTCCTCTGCCAAGCATATAGAATGAATTAGGTGAAGCTCTGTTACAAATGCACCCCACCCACAATGGTTTCCAATAGAGAGCTAAATGTTTTAAGCCCACAGTTCAACTTAAATGTAAAAATTGTTCTGCTTTCAAAATTGAGTTTCAATTCCCTTTGTCTTGTGCTCACCCCTTTTTCTCTGCATTCCAATTCTACTCCCCAGTGAGAGAATAAAATTGGAACAAATGTAAACAGGAAACCTAAAGTAAACAGTCTAAATGCATATTTCTAGTCTTTAGTTTCAGGTATTCACACACTGAAGGGGCCTCTTTCAATCTCATTGCTGATGCGAATAAAGGAGGCATTAGGAGCTTCCCTCGATTTCATCTTAGCTTTAGCACCCAGAGCCCGTCAAAGCCCACTGAGGCAAAGAGCAGGACCTACTTATCTGCAGGACCCAGCACTATCGCTGAATGAGAGGAGTTGCACCTATGTGTTGACTAAGCTTTCCAGCCTCCCCTTTTTTTAAAAAAATCACTTTATTTCTATTCCAGATGTTCGATGCCCTCTTAGTGTTCTAATTCTCAGCTGTTACAAAGAGAGCATCTCACGGATTAATTTATTATACGGTATAGGGTGTGCAAAGGAAAGAACACGGGCGTGCTGGCAGACCAACTGGGGGATCAAATGTCAGCTACACAGTTCATTCACTTAAGAGGGTGAAGGAAAGCGATGAACTTCTCTAATATTTGGATTCCACATTTGTAAAACCCAAAACCCAAGTCTGCAATGAGAATGCACATATCAAGTCCATGGGTCAGATTCCATACTTAATAAATTCTAAGATGACTCTCCTTTCCCACTCTTGGGCTTACACATCCCAGAAGTATTTGTTTTTTAAAGCAGACAATATGAAAAAAGCAACATTTATCAGAAACAATACATTTCTTAAAAAGGCATGTGAGGCCCTGAGCACCTAGCCTGGGGGCATATTCTGGGATATCATCATACCCTCCAGATTGTGCTGCTCATTACTGTGTTGAGGGTCATGGTTTAGAAGGGAGAATAAAATTTCTCAATTTCTAAAAAAAAATTAATTTCAAATTCCTACTTTTTAATCACCAACTTCCCAACTGCAGAAAAACTGCTGTGCCTCTGCAGATGGGTTTTATTTTATGTAGTGGGTATGTCTTACAAAAACTGTGCAATTTAAATGGTGGTAAATGTAACGATATTTTCCACGTTTATTTTGTGACAATTTCCTTTGCTTGTTTAATAATTCAGGTTGTCTGATGCTATATTCAGACTACATATGTAAATCCTCCATCAGTGTATCTGGGATTGTTTGAGTTCTTAGCAGGTTTTAATGTCATTTATTGGGAAGATTTAGAAAACACTGCAAACAATGGATATAGAGATGCAACAATTAACCTAATGAACTTCACAACTTGTGAGGTGCGCAGGATAGGGATCCTAAGGCTATTTTACAGAAAGAAAATTGAGATAAAGCAACCAATCTAAGGTCAAACTATTACTTGAGTGCAACTGAGCCAAGAACACAGATTTTGCTATTATTGTTATGATTGCTGTTGTTTTGAGTACTAGCATATTAATTTCCATTACACTGCTGAGTCTCTAGCAAACAAACAAACAAACAAAAAAAAAAACTTTGAAGCCAGGTGCATTGGCTCACGCCTGTAATCCCAGCACTTTGGGAGGCCGAGGCAGGAGGAATACTTGAGCCCAGGAGTTCAAGATCAGCCTGGTGAAACCCTGCCTCTATAAAATATATATATATGTATATACAAAAATTAGCTGGGTATAGTGGTGCAACCCTGTAGTCCTAGCTACTTCGGAGGCTGAGGTGGGAGCATTGCTTGGGCCCAGAAGGTGGAGGCTGCAGTGAGCCATGATTGTGCCACTGTACTCCAGCCTGGGTGACAGGGTGAGACCCTATCTTAAAAAAAAAAAAAAAAGTTTGAATGTATTTACCAAAATAATTGGCAATAATTTTAAGCAACTAACATGTTTTATCATCTGCCAGACCAAGCACATTCATTACTTTAAAAAATCCATAATGTTTCACTGTATTTTGGGTTTTGAAACCCAGAATCACTGTATTTTCCTTAAACTGGGACACAAATAATTCTCAGTATTTACTTGCCAAGTCTTCACTTATGACATCAAAATTTAATTTGTGTTAACTTAAAAAAACTTTGTATGACATATTTTCAACATCATGATATCATATCCATAAAGTATGTAAAATCAATACATTGAACTTTCTCAGAAATTATTTGTGTTTGAAACCAAAACTGGCTAAATAAAATATATCTCTATTGGGTAGTATGTGGAGACAATATGGAGAATAACAGGCATGCTCTAGAGATGGCGCTGTATGTGCATATCTGTATTAATACTGAAACAGGTGATCTTCTCATCCCCTTTCCCTCTCCAAGGCCATCACTTCACACTAACCTTTTGGCATCTGGGACAGGACAATGCCTTTCCCTACCTAGCTCCCTTTGGTTAAAAAGTTTCCTTTTTACCACTTTTTGGTAAAGGAACTAAGAATTTTTTTTTGATAGAAACTATCTTCAGTTGTCATGATTATTAAAATTGGACTTTAAATAATTACCTGCACAATTGGAATGATACTACATTATCAATACTTACTCTTAAAATAAAGTGCTGATACTATTCTCATATTGAAGTCACCAACTGCAGGAAAACTGACGACTGGGGTCCTTAAGCCTTCCTGCAATGGTATAAAAGATTGGGTATTCAAATTTTTCTACTTTTGTTTTCTCTCTTTGAAAAAAACCAGAAACCCAATCTCAGGACTCTGTGCCTAATGAGGCCCAGAATTTGATTTTTCAGGCAGAGTCTCTGAGGACTATGCAGGTAGAGGGAGGGACACGCAGGGCAGAAGGGCTCTCTGTGCTCCACTTTAGTGAGTACCTCTGAGCAGGTTCATTGCAATTTGTTTCATCTTTATTTTTGTTCTTATACAGAGTAGGAGAAAAGCAAGTCTGTGGAGGAAATTTTATTGAAATGAGTTGGATTTATTGCTGGACTTGGTTATCTTGTTTTTGAGGAAATATTTACATTTAAGGGAAAAGGTGTGTTTTATTACTTCACCTCTAGTACCATTTAAGGTATGTAATGATGGTTAGACATCAACCTGCAAAATATTTCTTCAGAGCACCCATGTCCTCCAGCTTCTCATATCCTAGTGATGCCAGATCCTAAATTAATTTCATGCACATAAGCTCAACATTATCATCTCCATTTTTATGCTTTATCTAGTGAGTTAAGCATCTTAGAGACATCGTTTTTTTTTTTGTTTGTTTGTTTGTTTTCCCTATATCCCCTAACTGATCTGGGACAGACTGCTAAAACAAACAAAACAAAATCTATAAAATGCCCTCACATTTTTCCCGTCTTGACCAGACTTCACTTCCCAGCTTAATGACCTTCACACTACAGTAATGTTGCCTATTTCTAATAGTAAAAAGTTCCAGTTCATTATAACCAAAAACTCAAAGAAATCAACCACCAGTCTTGAAGCCCCTTACATACTATCTTTAAATGGAGTTCATAAAGTTGTGGCAACACCCACCAAAAAAAGACACGAGGCAGATTGATTCATCAGCACCTAATGAGTTAATTAAGAAACAAAGATATAAGAACACACAGAATTATGACCAGCCTGTCCTTGCTTGTTCAGTTTTAGTCAGAGACCACAACTTCTTTTAAATAACCCCCGTTTATTTTCGAGAAAAAAAAAAAATCCTGTCTTCAGACAGGATATGGGGGAGGAGTTAAGGGGTGATGTTTTACACATGCACATCTGGATACAGTCCAATTATTTCCCTTAAACATTCCCCCAGTTGTTTTCATTTTGCTCCATGCTTTGGCATTCATAAATTTGTGAGATTAATTGTGTGTCAGCAGTCTGCAGGCCTGGAGCTGGGCACCACTTTAGTAGCAATACGGCTACAAAACAACTCTGTAGAGAAATACGTTCATATATTTAAAAAGGAAAGCATAGTCACATAGTTCATTTCTGTTTAATATCAGGCATTGACATTATACATAAAGAAGGTAGTGTAATCTTTCAGGAAATTGCCCTAATAGCAAGATACATATATATATATATACACACACACACACACACACACACACACACACACACACACACACATATATCCACGCCTACTAGAAATGTGTGTGTGTGTGTGTGCGTGTGTGTGTGTGTGTATAAACTCAACTGTTTTGAAGCATAAGAAAGGATTCATCACGAGGAAAAATGGAGAGTTCAGGGCTGGGCATTTTTGTTCCTTGTTTTCGTCTGATCATTTTGAAGGGCGTGTCAACAGATTGCATTTCTTGTCTTGGAAATGCACTAACAATTAAAATCACCTTTGCCAAAAAGAACCAACTTATCTTAGAGACAGTGGAGAAACATCTTTGTTTTAAAAGATGTTTTGTGAAGTCTCCTATGCTTTCGAAATTAGTATATGAAAAGTGAAACTAGAAGCTTTCTGCCCTGATGTGTAGGCCTCACAGTCCAGATTATGAGCTCAGCTAAGGAAGAGCTGTGTTCCCCAGAGCCCAGCGGAGTGGCGGCACTCAGTAAGTGCTCCGTACTTGCCAGTTGACAACAAAAGAACTATCATTTAAACGTTGGTAAACAGATACTCATTCTTGTTTAATGTTTTCTTGCATTATATCCATGACTAGGAAATAAACCTATTAGATATTGTGACATTTTTCACAAGCAAAATGCCACAGGCCAAAGTAAGTTAATAGGTAGGGCAAATCTTCATGCATATACATAACAGAGCAGACTGTTCCAGACTAAAGTTCTGAGATTTGCGACATCACTATTGGGAGGAAACTGGCAGCTTCTCCTCTAACCCTCTACAAAAACAGAAACATACAGCTATTGGAAACATGTTGAGCATTCCGCTGGAAAATAATTAGGCTTCAAATAAATCATATGCTATTCCTGCAATAAAAGAAGGAAACTTTATGATCTTCTGTTTTCCCTCAAGTACACTATACATTGAGAAGTTTTACCTAAATCAAACTGTAACCTAGCAGTAAGCTCTTAATTATATAAGAAATGAAATGCATTGCAGATATTACAATGAATCCACTTGTCCTTAGACTATTTATCTATCAGAATATTTTCTATGCCAATATATTTGAAGGCTACTGAGAAAATCACACACTGTTCTTTGGCTTTAGTTTCCTTGTGAGTAAAATGAGGTGCGTAATCTCAGCCCTATCTACAATACAGGGTAAAAGTCAGGATCTAATGAGTGAAACAAAGAATGACAAAATGATTGGTAAACCATAAGGAACAAAAAAATGTTGGTTATGCGGTAAACATACAAACCCTCTTACTCACGGTTCTGTATTGAAAAACCAAAATACATAGGATCTTATTCTTTACATAAGTTAATGTACTGATCTTGAGACCCAATTGAATCAAGATAGCATATCCACATAGACTAGATTTGTTCCTACAGGGCAAACTGCCATTCATTCATGCTAAACTACAAGAGCAGCCACGTAACAGAAGGCAATGTTGCTTCAAAAACAATGCAAATTTGACTCAGAGCTCAGAGACATGGTATGACGTAACATATTTACAAATACAATTATGCTTTATTGAAGCAAATTGATTTTCACCACCTGAGCTTATTATCGACTAATGGTAGGGTTCTAGTCGTCAAATCCCTGCTATGTACGCCATGGGCAAAAAGTTAATTAACCTCTCAGAGCCTTAGTTTTTTAATACATACAAAAGTAATAACACCTGAAGTTATTGTGAAGATTAAAATGTGAGATATGAAGAAGTGCTTTTACAGAGTAGTCACTCAGTAGTTATTGGTGATATCTAAAAATTATTGAATCCATATTCCCAAAACTATACTGGAAAATAAGTCCAGAACTAAATAAGGCCACAAATAATCTAAGCACAAATGATCAAGCATAGCATCATTAAAATATACACACATATTTATAATATTGCCTGTATACATTTTTCTTAGAAAGTCCATGTAAGTTATACAGAAGCTGAAATAAACCATAGCAAAAAAATACTTCTCCTCTCTTCTCAAAGACATCTTGAATTTAGCAGTTGTAATTTTATTTTAGTAGAATAATACTTCTATTAAATCACTTTCATACTGATAATTATAATTAATACTTATATAATCCTTTACCTTTTCAAAGCATGTTCATACCAATTATTTTCTTTCGGTTTCCAAACAACACTATGAAAATATAATCTTGAATTTAATACCAATTAAATACTAGTAGGAGTAACAAACTTTGTCAAAACTAAGACGCAACAAGAGTACTCAGAAAAGTTTTGCGACACAACCAATGGACAAATTCCACTTCATTACATGTAGATCAAAGTCTGCAAATGACAATCAGTCACCACAAGTAATAAACAAAAAATTCTGGATTCTAGTCCAGGCAGGGGAATGCTTTTCATGAATGCAAAATTAGAGGTGACACTCTGAAAGTAGACTCCACAAACCAACTAGTTCAGCATTCTGTTCTAAGTCCACTTTCATTCAAAGTACACACAGATAACTACTATCACCACCCTGGCTTTAGAGCATTAGCTCATCCAGCAGTTCAAAGCATTCCTTATATTTTAGACTAGAGGAGGATCACCATTTTTGTTCTACTTTATGGACTGAGACATAAAGTGATATAAACATGCCCATGGAGCTGGAATAAGACTTATTCTATTTCATCTCCATAAGGTGACCCCTTAACCCCTGCAATCTAGCTTCTGTCTTTACCATTGTATTGACAATGAAGTCCTAAAGATCACTGATGATCAACTAATAATCAAACCCAGTGACTTACTCTTTCTTCCTCTCACTGATATCTCTGTAATATCAGCTTGAAACGGAGTAAACCAGGGTCCATTCTCTGTCTGTCTCTGTATCTTTCTCTCTCTGTTTTGCTCTCTTGCTCTCTCACTCTCTTGCACACCTTTCTCTCTGTCTCTCCCTCTATTCATCATCACGGCACTATCTTACTACCTTGCTTCTTTAACTGCTTCATTTATGTTCATTCCTATCCCTTCCTTACTTGTGGGTCAACCTCCTACTCCTCTCTCCAGTCATCTTCACTTCATATACATATAAAATTTACTGCTGTACTCTCAGAATTATACAAACTCAAGTACATAATAAATACTCAATAAATACTTTTAAATAAATGAATAAATTACTCCCAATGGAAAAATCAATCTCTGGATACTTTCTTAAGATTTAGGTTTATTTTTTAACACCAGTGTGTTGGAGGGATTGGAATTGGATTTTTTTTCTTATTACAGCCATGTGCCACATAACAACGTTTCAGTTGATAAAAGACCACACCTTCAATGACAGTGGTCTTATAAGATTATATGACAGCATTTTTACTGTAACTTTTCCTCTGTTTAGATATGTTTAGAAACACTAATACTTAGCACAGTGTTACAATTGCCTACACTATCCAGTACAGAAACAGGCTTTACAGGTTCATAATCTAGGAAGAAAACAAATAGCCTAGACGTGTAGTGGGCTATATCATCTAGGTTTGTGTAAGTACACGCTATGATGTTTGCACAGCAAAGACAGCACCTGATAACACAATTCTTAGAATATATTTCTATCCTTAAGCACTGTATGACTGTATATTCATTGGGCACATTAAGGGGGAAAATCCCTATAAAATGAAGTATAGTATTTACCACAGGACAATACTGAGGATGCGAATGACCTTTAGGAAGATCCAACAGAGACATTTCTTTCAGATTGTGTTTGTCTTATGGATACCAAAACCACATCACTGCTAGCATTTCATCTGGGTTGGCTGTAAGTCCACTCAGAGCCGAAGTGCTTTATAACACACAGTTAGGTATCTTTTAACATTACTTCCCCTACTCCTATCGTCTCACCCCTAACTCTTACTCTCATCCCCCAATTTTATCTCTTAGTTATCTTACATTTCTAAGCCCCACAAGGCAGGTAATAAAGTCCTTTATCCTAAACTTGCTTTCTCAACATTTTCACTTACCCAACTTGGTTTTAGAAAGTACAGTAGTGCCCCCACTTCCCCTTATGTGTGGGGGACACATTCCAAGATCCACAGTGGATGTCTGAAACCTTGGATAGCACCAAACTCTATATATACCATGGCTTTTTTCCTAAACATAACATAGCTATGATAAAGTTGAATTTATAAATTAGGCACTGTAAGAGATTGACAGCAATATATAATAATAAAGTAGAACAATTGTAACAATATACTACAATAAAAGTTATGTGAATGTGGTGTCTCTCTCTCTCTCTATTCTTGTATTATACTCACCTATTTTCGGACCACAGTTGACCACAGGTAACTGAAACTGTAAAAGCAAAACCATGGATAAGAGAGGACTACTGCAAAAGAAACTTTGAAAAACTGGCTCTTACTGGAAACAATTCCATTTTCAGAATTATACCATTGTTCTCTCAAACTCAAAACACACCATATCCAATTTCTCAGTTTCCCTTTGCCTTAAGCACCCTCAGTCACCAAGTCCTACTGAGTTTCTTTGTAGTTTCATCCATGTTCTTGTCTTTCCCTTCCTATATTCACAGCCCTAGAGCAGGCTGTCATTACAATATCAAATATTATCTAAATTTACTACATCTATTTTTCCTCCCTCCAACCTCTCTTTTCTATAATATATCCAAATAGATCAATCTTGGTATTATTTTGAGTTGGTCACTTTACAGATTAAAAACTTTCTGGGGTCCCCCACTGAGAAGTCAGAGTCTAGCATTCAAAACCATCCACAAACCCTCCTCAACCTACCTTTTCACTCTGTACTAATTAGTTCTCTTTTGCTGCATAACAAACTTCTCCCAAATTAAGATGTTTAAAACAGTAACCATTGATTATCTTATATTTCTGTGGGTCAGGAATCTGTAACTGGCTTACCTAGATGATTCTAGCTCAGGGACTCCCAGGGATTGCAGTCAAGCTCCTGACTGGAACTATTATCACCTGAAGATCTGACCAGGGAAACATCCAAGCTCACTAACCTGTCTATTTACAGGCCCCAATTCCTGCCATATTCTATTGGTCACGGCATTAGTTTCCTATTGCTGCAGTAACAACTTAACACAAACTTGGTGACTTAATGCAATGCAAATTTATCACCTTACAGTTCTGGAGATCATAAGTCTAAAACGGGTCAGCAGAGCTGCATTCCTATGAGTGGCTCTAGGGGAAAATGTTTCCTTCCTTTTCTGGCTTCTAGAAGCTACCCACATTCCTTAGTTCATAGCTTCTTTACTTTCAAAGCCAGAAAAATAGTATCTTCTCTCCTCTCTGACTTCTGCTTCCATCCTGTATCTTCTCTTCAACTCTGAATCTATTGCCTCCCCCTTATACAGACCCTATGATTACACTGGCTTTACCTAAATAATCCAAAAACAATCTCTTCATCTCAAAATCCTTAACTTATTCACAAATCACATGTGCATATCTTATGCCATATAAGATAACATATTTACAGGTTCTAGGGACTCAAATATGGACATCATTGGGAGGGTTGGAGGGATTACCATAGTTACACAGACCAATCCTGAAACATCATGAGAGGGGATTATAAAGAATGTGTATAGAGACCATTGGAGGCTGTCAACCACAAAATCTACCTTCTACCTTTTCCCACTCTTGAGCAAACTTTGATCCTTTTAGCTGGACCTGTCCAATTTTTACCTATCATTAAAACATATCAAATGTGTGATAAAGCAAGTATAATCAAATGTCAATAGTGTGGTAGAGAGCATACTAATATTCACTGTAACATTCTTTCAACATTTGATTGTGTGAAATTTTTTATAATAAAATGTTTAGCAAAAAGTACACCTTAGCTCCCATCTCCTTCATGAAATTCTATTTCTTGCATTAGTTCTTGGGGGAGCCTCCTTCCTCTAGTTTCTTATTTGTACTTACTATCTATACCACTCACTTAGTTTCAAATAATATGGGATTTCTAATGTCACTGAAATTAAATATATGAATGGATACTTCCACTTCTTACTGTCAGGTCTTCAAGAAATTAGGATCACACCTTACATTTTCTCTATTTTTCCCATGGCACAATCTACAACCATGGTAAATACTCAATGATAACTAATGGATAAATCAATATTAATAGATTTTGAGGCACTAAAATATGTGATTTCCCTGCTATATCAGTTTACTTGTAATCACTTGTAAAAATCAAAGAAGAAAACCAAAGTTTATACATAATTAGTGAAAAAAGATTATTGTTTGCAAATAAAGATATTACTGACTGACAGCCAGTGCATGTGCTTTTCATTATTTTTCCAAAAGTAGGAATACATTTCTGCTGATCCAGTCATACTCATCTCCTTGTCTCCAGTGTGAACAATGACAATATTTCGTAAGGTACCTGGCTAAAGTCAGGAGAGGTTGTATGGCCATGAGATTGATACACTGTTGTTAGAAATAAAATTCCCTGGTGCTTGTTTTGTTAGAATGCTGCATGCTTCAATGAACTAAATTTACTCCATATGAAATACGATAATAATTTTTAAAAATCAGTATATCCACAACTTGATGCTGATCCCACTATTTGATTTTCTGTTCTTGAAAGATACAAAGCCGCTTAGATAAATTATGGAAACTTACTGAACTATTTTGTGATATTTTATTCAGAAAATATTTGTTAATATTCATAATGAATTCCTATTGTTGTTTCCTTCAGTGTTAGAGAATAAACCTGAAACAGCAATATGCTTCACCTATTTGTGAAAATATAAAACACAAAAAAATCTACTTGCAGTCTACGTACATTCATAAGATAGTCTGCCCATCTTCCCTCAGCAGACATCATTACTAACACATATGTTGCATGCTTTTTCTGATATAAGGTAAATTAACAAGTAATATTAAAGAGTAAGAAAAGAAAACATCAAGCACGGCACCAACTCTAACACTGAGACATTTGTTAAAAAATGTCAGCCAAGGAAGATAAATCAACAACGTGTAACTTGTCAGTCCCTTCTAAACCAAACAGTAAAAATCAAGAGTTGGTATCCAAGTCTCAGATGTAGCCAAGGAAAAAAGTGTTGTTTTGGTCTGAAATCTTCTTCCATCATTTATGGACACATTTATTTCAAAACAGATCATATTTACAATGCAGCCACAGTTCAGCAGAACAGGTCTTAAAACCTTGCATTTAAAATTTAAACTTAGGTTCCATTAATTTATATTTCCTTTCTGAGCTGATGAACTCAAGGAGAAAAAAAAAAATCATCCTATACACAATCGTCAAATTTGTTTCAGGTTCAGCTACTATACTTTCAAGAAATATTTTCTAATATTCAAAAGCATAGTCTTCATTTTGTGGAGTGTATATTTTAGAAAGAATAACATCATTTGTACTTCTAGTCAATGAAATCAACAGAGCTAGTTTTTCTTATTAACATACTATTATGGTATCACCATTACCTCATCATAATTTCAAGTTTGGCATTCCAGAGTTATGGATTTCAAGTTTGATATTCCTCTTAGGTATTTGGCTTTTAAATACTGTTGTCCTGGCTTGGTCCTGGCCATATATGATCCAGAAGACTTAAGCTGCAGAGATCTCCAGTTAGGGATGAATATGCTTTATACTCATTGCAAAATATAAAATTATAGGTGAAGCAAAATTAATGAATATTAAATATTTGAAAGGCAAACATTAATGTTAAGAATTATCTAAACTATTAACCCTAAATTTTAATACTTTTAATGAGAAATAAATCTAACCATATTTTTGTTTCTTTTTTAAATTTCCCCTGAAATCATTCCTTGAAATTAGACTTCTCCCTGATTCATCTGGGGACTTCAAGCTCTCTTTTGAGCCTATAATCCCAGTGCTTTGGGAGGTTATAGTGGGAGGATTGCTTGACGTCAGGAGTTTGAGACCAGCTCAGGCAACACAGCAACATAGCAAGACCTTGTCCAAACAAAAAAAAAAGCTCTCTTTTGAGACTAAGTTTTGTATTTTCAGTTGGACATCTTCACCTGAATGACATATGTGTGTGAATCTCAGTATATCCAAAACTGAAATAATTATTACATTTAACATCCCTACCACCTATATCTTCTTCTAGATTCCCTATGTGGTTATTGATACTGCCACTCTGCCCACTTGCGTTAACAGAAAGTTTGGCATCATCCCTGACTCTTCTCTCTCTCAACTCCCTTAGCAACTGCTCATCAATCATGCGCTGATTCTATCACTTTAACATCCGTCTTCCATCCCTGCTCTCCATCTTCACTGTCAGTGCCTTAGTTCTAGCATCCATCATCTTTCACACATCGCAGTCACTTCTGAAATGTTTTCCCTTTCTCCAGGTGTTCTTCCTTCCAATCCATCCTTCACACCTCTACCAGAATAATCTCTCTAAAACACAAGCCTCATAAAATTGTTTCATTGCTCAAACCCCTTTAGGAGCTATTCACCACCTGTAATGGTAGCTTACTATCTTTTTTGATGTGCATAGCACAAATGATAGATAGAATTACTAGAAGAGATTAAAAGGCCAACATTGGTTAAAAATGCCAAGTTGGGAAAAACTGGAAATGAGTGTATACTCTTCCTTCAGTAGCACTTTGGCACTGCATCACCGCCTGTTTAAGAAGAAATGTTTTCCCAGCCACACATGCTGTACTGCCTACTCGGGATGGCAAGTGCTTCCATAGCTCACTAAATTCCGCAGTTTTTCTTTGGTGGTTGGCTTGGCCTTACCTCACATCTTGTGTCTTATCTCTGATTTACATAGAACTGTACCCTTCTGTATTGGTCACACAATCCACCAACTCAGCATAAGGCTGACATCAGTACAGTAGTAGGTATAGTAGTCCCCTTATTCACCGTTTTGCTTTCCCCGAGTTTTACTCTTTTGTGGTCAGCTGTGGTCCAAAAATATTAAATGAAAAATTCGGAAAATAAACAATTCATAAGTTATAAACTGTGCACCATTCTGAGTAGCAAGATGAAATCTCCCATCATCCCACCTGGGGCATGAATCCTCCCTTTGTCCAACGTATCCATGCTGTCTTTGCTATCCACCTGTTAGTTATTTGGTAGCTGTCTCGGTTATCAGATGAAAAAAAAAAAAACACAGTATGCACAGGATTCAGTACTATCTGTGGTTTTAGGCATCTATGGGGAGTCTTGGAATGTAGTCCCTGTGGATCAGGGGGGGACTACTGTGTTTGCAGATGTAACAAAAATGAATAAGTGAAGGCTTGGAGACCCACCTGTGAAGAACTTGGGCTTCCTCACTAGGCAGCAGCACCCAAGTTATTAACTACTTATCAAGAAGATGGAGTTTCAGTTCTTTAGGGGGCTCTCTACCCTTTCCCTGTTGCATCCCAGAGGGTTGTTTCCCATCGTTCTTCTCACAGCACCCTGTTTACCCCATCAATAAATATTTATCAATTCAGTGAGGAGCAAGCACCTCTTACTCAACAGGCACCAGGTGCTGTTCTTTAGTACCATTCTTTAATGCACCCAAACCTCCACACTGGAGATTTCTTGTGTCTGGAATAAAATTCCCCATCCCCTTTTCTCAGCTTCCCTCTACAATGAAGAGAATTAAAGACTCAAGAACTGCGATTTACAGAAAATTTTTTGACACTGTCCTATTTACTTCTATCTATCATGTGAGTACAGAAATTAGCACTACTGAAGACAACCATACAATAAGTATTGGTTAAGTCAATGTTACAATCACTGTGAGAGATTGTCTTCAGCCTAACCATTCTGTCTAAGGTTGATATCAACACATTTTCCAAAGCAGGCTTGTATCTCTTCACTCTACACTAAGGAGAAGCTGGCACTGAGGTCTTCCTGCACAGCAGCTATAGACAGTATACAGCTACTCTACCCAACTGTTTTAAACGGAAAATGACAAGTAAATAACAAGTCTGGATAAAATGCACAGCAAACCCATTTTCTGTAGTAAATAGGTGGGTGCAGCCATACCTCTCCGAAACGCAACTTTTTACTTGGAGGAACTCATGCCTATATTCTACTCATATACTTTCTTCTGCCTTCTAATACAAAAACTACTCATATTCTTTTACCATACAGCATTCAATGCCATTTTTAAATAAAATATAATGAATTATTCAATAACATGGTCATAACAACTAGAAAGAAAGCATTTTTATTGTTATATGTCCCCAAAAGTCAAAATAGCTGAACTTGAATAAAGAAGGTAATATACAATAAGTATAGTGGGGAAGAATCAAGATCAGTAGTTAATTCACACCAGCTACAAACCCCCTTCTGTTTGGAATTATGTGCTACTCCTCACATCTTCCTTTGGACTCATTAGAGCAATTGGAGGTATGTCCTTTGAGGCACAATATTAATCAATCTCTATTTCTCAGAAGTTATGTTGAAAAGGAACAAAAAAAGCAAGACCAGCATACAGAAGAGATCATGAATTAAAGAATGGGCAGAAGTTAAAAACTCCAGGCTCATGAAAAATTATATCACTATTTCTAACAGTATAGAAATATCATCTCAGCTAGATCTTTTTTTCCCTCTGTATTTTAGTTTAGCATAAAATGAAGACAGAGTTGGCATGACCCCTAGAAACTCAGAAATGCAATTTTTCTTCTCCATGATTTAGTTATAAAAAGGTGCAATGCACCAGTCAGTCTTATTCAAACATGCACTGTGCAAGAATTTATGATGGGGCTCGTGGGCAGACTAGAGAAGGTGAGATGTAGAGAATGCCTACTGAAATGCGACCTGGCTCCTTCAGCCAGGAAAACAAAGCAAACAAAAAAACAGCATTGTGATATGCCATTCATAACTTCTAAACAGATTACCCTAAAATGACTGTCATTAACAAACAACTGTAATACTGACAACACCAATTAACACTGAAGTTCTTACTATATTTCATTTCCCGATACTAGGAGCCTTACACATATTAACTCATTTAATCCTATTTTCATTCACATTATATATATATGAAACTGAAGAGATACAGAGATTAAGAACCCAAGTTTCACAGCTAGTAAGTGGTGTCCTGACTCCAGAGTGGGCCCCATGCACCTTTACCCTCCTGCTTTGTTGTTAAGTGCTTAAGTCTAGCACGTCTGTGTTCAAGTAGCAGCTTCTCCATTTACTAGCCATGAGACATGAGGCAAGATATCTCACATCCCAAGCCTGTTTCCTTATCCACTAAATGGGAATATTAATGGCACCTCCACTTGATATTGAGAGGACTTAAAAATAAGTATTTAACATATATTAAATGTTCAATGTATATGAATTTAAAACATAAATTGAACAAAACAAAAAACTCTCTAGTTTATCCTCATGTGATATTATTCTACTGCCTAACCCTTCCTCTCTGAAAACATTTATCTAGAATCGAGTGCTTTGTAGTGCATAGATCTCTAGCTCCTTCAAAATCTGCTTCCTAAACATACTTAGAAAAAAATGCAACTAAGTTTATAAATAGAACTTCAAGGGGTTTCTTTGCACACTGTAAAACCCAACATTATGCTGTTAAGTTTTGCCCTTGGTTCCTTGATATTAAAACTGAAAATCAAAATTTGTCAAAAGAAGAAAAAAGAAACAAAATTATGGATATCATTTGAATATCACAACAAACCATTTTTTAGTTATTAGAAACTGATGTTCACATCAAATAACAACTTAGTCCAACATCACTCAGTCAGTAAATGGAATAATATAAACCTATGTTCATGTCTACAAACATGCTTTCTAGTAAGTCAATCTTGTTCATGAAGTTTTCTTTTAAGTCACCCTAGATCTTTGTAAGGTTTCTTCCTATCCCCAAATTCAAAGACTTATATTAACTAGAATATTTTTAAGGGCAATTTGATCGAGGTTCAGTGGCATTAGTGACCGTGGCCTTAGAAGCCAAAAAGTCAGGCTCAACCATTTGAAAACCAAATACCCTTAGGCAAAATGTTGTTTTCCCTAAGACTAAATGCCCAATGATAGGATGAAAAGATTATGTGATTCTTTATGATTTCATGAAAATAACAGAATGAATCATTACCTTCTGAGAAGTAGTAGTCACAGAGATGTAGCTAAAAAGACAGGACTTGGGGTAATTAGGAGCTAAGCGGCCAATAAAGGAGTATTTGACCCATTCAAACTCTGAGAGTATCCAAACTCAGCTCATTCAGGTGGATGGAGAATTGGTAGAGATGCTTCTTCTTAAACATATCTGCAGTGGAGAAAATTCCACTCAATATGGAATTTCATTCCAAACAAATTGCAGAAATAGGGAAGGATTCTGTCTTACAAAAAGAATTGCATGGTGATGATAACTGAGCAAGATATACTATGGTGAGCGCTCAAAAGAAAAAAGATAATGTGTATATCCAAAGACTACTAGTATTTTCACCATTCCTGACTTATAATTATTTGCACCTTTGAAAATTCAAATGCAAAAGGACCAAGTTCATCTTAAAATTTATGCCAAGAAACCCCTTGATAATCTTTGGGTTTTGCAACTTGGCAACTTGGCACAGCTTGATAATCTATGCCTAATTTTAAAATGTCTGAAAGTTCTCATCAGAGCAGGACTCTATAGGCAATAAGACTGTGTGAGGGGCCTGTCTCATGTGGAGTTGGCTGCGGACACCTTGCAAACCTAATGTCTGCATTTGGGCTTCCTGTATAGAGGTCTGCTGTGCATTTAATATTTCCACTGAGGCAAAAAAGGCTAGAACAGGAAGAGAATACTTTCAACTAAGTCATGTCTCTCAGGATCCCATATACTTCAATTGCTTAGTGGAGACAAGCCAGAGCATTTGGTTGCTCATGAGCAATTCTAATCACTCCAAGCACCCTGTGGTAATCTGGACACATACTTGGAGCTTTTCCAGAGAGCTGTTCTCAATCAGGCAATTGTCTCGATAATAGAACAATTGCATACTCAGCCCTATTTAAAGCATTCACCCTGCTATGACCACTTTTGTTAAAATATACAGGATTATCTTTTATTCTCTGTGTTAATACATACAAGGAGAAACGATGGCACATAGTGAGGAAACGGAAGGTGTGCTTTCTTGCTTTTCCAATGCAGTGTAGTTAACATTTCAAGAAAAGACAAAAAAAAAAAAAAAAAAAAAAAGATAGGGAGACCATATTTAATGATTAGTAATCAAAAGACATTCATTAATTCATTAATCAAATATTTACCTAACATCCTAGCACTGAAAGCTATTGCACAGTGAATTATGATATTAGGTAGTTAAAGCCCCAAGGAAATGTTTGTTTTATTCTGAAATAGAGCAAAGTTGTGCTAATGTTCAGGAAAACAGCAAAACATCTATGAATGCTAAAGAGTATAATTACTCCCGGAGATGGTATGTTCATGTTTTCCCTTTGTAGTCTTTTATCTGAAGAACCCAAACCCTCAAAGCATCAGGAATTAATCTCCACTTTGCAGGAAATTGCACTTAAAAATCTTACTGTGGTAATATGAGTTATCAAGACACAGTTTAAAAACTCGAAGTCTCTCTACTTCAAGTTCCTAACGTGGTATTTTGGAGCAACATGAACTAAATAATTGTGACTGCATTTAAATTTTCAGTACACTGGTTTTGATAATTCTATGAAGGGAAATTATGTACCTGTTTGTCCGAAGTAAATAAGTGAGGGCCTCAATTATACAGAAAAAAAAACAATGAGATTTCTTTTCTTAGAAAGAATCAGCAATTTTCAGTTAAGAAAGCAATGCTTTGCCATTTATATAGATGTGAGAATGAACTTCTGGATGATATAAGTCTTTGTTGCTCCTTTTTAGTCTCAAGCTCTCACTTTTGGCATTTTAGGATTTTAGAGGAAAAAGGCAGGAACAGTAGTAGAAAATTCAGATGAGTAAGTTCTATTTTTTAGCAGCTCTCACAAAAAAATATAAGAGATTAAAATGACTAGCAAAAAAATATATGTTGGGTAGGAGGAGGAATTGTAATTATTCATATAATTAATTCTGCAAACACTTTTTATTGTATATTATGTTATAGGTACCTTCCTTGTGCTAGATACTCAGAATTCAAAAACAGATTAAAACCCACATTGGATTACTTGTCTTCAAAGGATCCAGGTCTAATCCTAACTTGATACCTGAAGCTAGAGATAATCGAATCAGCAGTGCATATTTGTTCCTGGAATTCAAAACCTTGTATATATCGGTAGTATCTATATATGATGCGATCACTGTGATGGCAAATGTATTCATATTGCAGCATATATAAACCTCACGTCATGAGGCACTTTAGTGATGATGTATACATCATGATTAAAAGTATACATTAATTGGAAGAGGAGAAAGAAAAGAAATCACAAGAATGTATTTTGTTTGAAAGCTAATCACCTATTTAATTGAGGGTATCAGCTATAATTATTCCACTAATCAACCACAACTTTCAGCTGCAGTTTCTCATTCAGCACACATATATTGAGCATTTCTACATTTTTGTTCTGAGTTCAGGGGATATAACGAAAAAAGACCAAGTGTCTATTCTTAAGGTGGTTGCAGCCTGGAAGAAGCAGACACATAATCCACAAACCATATGGTGCAATACCCCTAAGTATTAATAAGATAGTGATTAGGACAGGATGCAATGGGATCTCGGAAGCAAGACCCTCTAAGTTGGTCAGGGGGAAACAAGAAAGGCTTCCTTAAGAAAGCTTTTTATTATGTTTCATATTCCAAGCACCCAGCACAGTGACTGGCACATAAAAGATCATTGATAAAAGTTTGTGGGATTCATTAATTAATTATGATTTTAAGCAATGTGAAGAATTCAAAAAAATGTATAAGGTCCTGACTTTGAAAAGCTTAAAAATTCTAGTGGAGAGATGAGACATAAGCACATAACATGAATATTAAAAATAAGAGATTTTAATGAAGCATTAAAGGTTTCCATGCAACATTTGTCACAGAGTAATAAGGTGTTACCTTGAGTTGGAGGTGATCCAGGAAGCCTTCTTGAGGGAAGTGAGAATTTAAATGTTCCTTGCAGGGTTGCTGTAGATTTCATGAGGTAGAAGGGGAAACCCCTGCTGGCGGTCAGGGAGGAGCCCAGTTTGGCTAGGGATCTGGAGCAGGATAATAGTAACCTATAACACTGGGAAGGTAGGCTGGGGCTCAATTTAAGAGACCTTTACACTCCAAGACTAACACATTTGAACTGCATAAGTTACAAGAAGTCACTAAGGGATTTTGAGCAGTATAGTATAATAAAAGCTGTATTTTGTGTATGTATATAAATATTAAACATGTAGAAATATCTTTCCTCCCTTAAAGTAAAATATCTTTCCTCCCTTACTCTCACCTTTTTTTCTCCTGAAAGAGATTGTCATTTTGTTCTATCTTTTATTTTTCCATTTTCTAAAAAACTTTTTTGAGATAATTTTAGACTTACCAAAGCACTGGAAGAATAGTACAGAGAGTTTCCATTCCAATAAAACTGTATTTCTAAAAAAGGAATCAGGTTAAAGACCAGTCAGGTCTTTAAGATGCACATACACATAAGTGGATTTACTAAGATTGCTTCTTTAGATAGGCTGAAAATGGACAATTAATAAAACTGGATCTCTGGACTACATTGTACACTTGGTTAAAATGACCAGCTTGTGTTTGTGCCAAGTACGCAGCCTCAGGACAAAGGGTTACATGTGCCATTAGTATAAACAGGAGGCATGCTCACTTTGGGCTTTGAAACAAATGATTAGAAGAACTGCAGTGTAACTCAGCCACTTTTGACCACCCTTAGGGTTACCATGTCTGAGGCCCTTAGGAAAAAGGGTCCTTTAAAACCACTCTCCCCACTACCTTCCTCATACCCTGCCTCTGTCCTACAGGAGCAGGAGTGGCTATGGTTTGGTAGATTGGGCCGCCCTTGCTAAAGGGATTAACAGGAAAGGATCAGCACACACAGGTATAGTTGTCCCTCTGGTTTACAACTTCACGTGCTTGGCATCTTTAGGGCCAAGGCTGACGTCCCTTTACATGTGGTTAGGATGTGATAAGATGCAAAAACTTGGGTATGAACATTGGGATAGTAAAGGCCTCCTTTGATTTGAAGCTATCCATGTCTCACCACCTCAGGAGAAGTGGTTGCTCCAGATACATGGTCTGGCCTGGCTGGCCAGAGTTTTTTGCACTAAGATTTGGGGACAAATCCCCAGAAAATAATGAGTTGTTAATTTGCTTTTCTTTGCCATTATTGCATCCTTAGCAACCACAGGGGAAGTGATTGCTGTAGTCTCGGAGGACTTGGGTATTTCTGACCCTCTGGCTGTAATACTAAGTAATAGCACCCTAACCTGAACTAATACTAAGTAATAGCACCCTAACCTGAACACAGCCCTTAATACTACCTATCGCCTTAGATGGTATCATATTATTTTGGTTCATAGTAAGGTCTCAAAAAAAATAATAATAATAAAATAAAATATATATAGAGAGAGAAAAGGAAAAAGAAAAAAATCATGAATTCTTTCCCTTTTTCCTTTATTACTATAGGTAGGAAGCTACTGTTGTTTTCAACTGTATTTTCTATTTGAAAAAGCTCAGTTAGTGGTTAGTTCATTATAAAGCCTCAACCCCACATTCATTGCATCATTATCCACAATAGCCAAGATATGGAAACAACTTAAAGGACCATTAACAGATGAATGGATAAAGAAAATATGAGATGCATGTATGTGTATATATGTGTGTGTATACACATACACATATGAAATATGTACATATGAGATAATGAAATATTTGGCTTTAAAAATAAAAGAAATCTTGCCATTTGTGACCATGTGGATGAACCTAGAGGGCATCATGCTAAGTGAAATAAACCAGATACAGAAAGACAAATAGCGCATGATCTCACTTACAAGGAATCTAAAATAGTTGAACTCATAGAAAAAGAGAGTAGAAAAGGTTGTTGCCAGAGGCCTGGGGGTGGTGGAGGAAATGGGGAAATGTTGCTCAAAGGGTACAAACTTTCAGTAACACAACAAATTAAGTTCTAGAAACCTACTGTACAGCATGGTGACTATAGTTAAGAATATTGGCCGGGAGCAGTGGCTCACGCCTGTAATCCCAGCACTTTGGGAGGCCAAGGAGGGCAGATCACAAGGTCAGGAGATCGAGACTATCCTGGCTAACACAGTGAAACCCCGTCTCTACTAAAAATACAAAAAGTTAACTGGGCATGATGGCACACGCCTGTAGTCCCAGCTACTCGGAAGGCTGAGGCAGGAGAATGGCTTGAACCCAGGAGGTGCAGGTTGCAGTGAGCCGAGATCATGCCACTGCACTCCAGTCTGGGTGACAGAGTGACTCCATCTCAAAAAAAAAAAAAAGAATATTGCACTGTAAACTTGAAATTTGCTAAAAGAATAGATCTCAAGTGTTCCCACTGCACACACACAAAAATAGTAACAATGTGAGGTGATGTATATGTTAATTAGCTTGACTGCGTCATCATTTCATAACATATATCAAAACATCACATTGTATACCTTAAACAGATACAATTTTTGTTTGTCAAGTATACTTCAGTAAAGCTGTAAGAAAAATAAGTCTCAAGGATGCCTGCTTTCATGAATATGCAGAATTCTACCAAAAACTTGCTTATGCAGGTGTCTTGAAAAGAATATATGCTTCTGTATTAAAGGAATATTTAAAAGATTTCGCAAGTATTCATTCACAAAATATTTTTTGCATATATTATTCAAGTCACCTTATGCAAAGCCCTGAAAACAATGAAAAAAGTAACTCTCACATAATGATCTGAGTATAGATTAAAATAGATTGAAGTAAATTATTCTGGGAAATCTGATATTTTTTAATTCAAAAAAAATTTAAGAGATTTTATTTATAAAACAAAGCCAAAGTAATTTTTAAAATTTTAAAATATTATAATGTAACATTTTAAAATTAGCAATATATTCATATAGTTCAAAATTCAAAAAGTATAAAAATGCATGCAAGGAAAAATTATCTTTCTTACCCCTTACTGGAGTATATTTAAAGCAGGAGAAATATGTAAGAAAGCCATCAGCCATCTCTCTTTCGTTCTTTTTTTTTCTGTTTTCCATGTTTGTGTTTTTGAGTAATTGTCACCATGACAACATCATATATTAAGCAAGCTACCTGACATTAATCAGGAGGTCAGAATTTACTACCAAATGTTTGGAAAGCAGCCCTTATGTGTATGATTTAACCCAAAATGATGTTTTTTTGAACTTACAAATCATGCATTCTCTAAGGAAAATCTCAAAGCTGATAATCAAGCAACAACAACAGATATGTCATTATACTAAGTTTAAATTATTTCATTATAAAAACTGTATAAATAATCAAAAGCAGAGGTTAGGCAAGAAATTACACATTGTTTTTCAATGACAATAATAGTGCATATTCCTACGTGTCTTATCATTATAAAAATATTTACTAACATAAGTCCATGTCCAATATATACTTGTTGAATGAATGATTTAAAGTATGCAAATAGCAAATTTAACCAAATGTCAAACAAAGCTCTTTTAATTCCTTGGCAAATACACTTTATCCAAAATATTGCCTTAGAGAATTACACTTTTAGAAAACGAGACAGCCAAATTACCCAACCCCAATGGATAAATCTCATTTTAAAAAGACAATCACTGAAAGAAAACCCACAACTTATCATGATGGTACCTCTCTTTGTTCAATAGCAGTCAGTTTCATGGAGTTCATTCTTTTGCTCAATCTATCTCTCTGGTAGCAGTTTATACTAGTTTGTTTATTTTCCCTTGGAAGATGAACTGCGGCTGAACATCCTTCTTACAGTGAAATCTAATTGACTTTGAGGCAGGTAAGTCGGTATTAACCTTCTACCCAAGTCAAAACAACACCTTTTCCCATAAACTTCTCCTCAGGCCCCCAACACTTACACTATCAGACTGCAATCCTGAATCATTTAGTTGCTTATCTGCGGTACCCCTCTCAAATTTTTCATCTCTCTCTTAAAATGTAGGTATTAAATGGAGTCATGTCTCATTACCAATGTCAAGCAAAGGGGAAGTATTTTTCTTGATTGATGTATATCTTCTTTATCCCATTCCAGCAACACTCTGTTGATTTACCTCATATCCCTATTATTTCGTTCTACTACTGTGATAAACTTTTTAAAAATTATTAATAAGTATTCCACAATGTTGAAGTTAGGCTGAGAAACGGCCCGTGATAACATTCGACTGTTCTGTTCTCTTCCTTCCTAGTGCCATTCATTTGTTCCTCCTGAACTGCTTTCTGTTCTTTATCCACTGTTTCACTGAATGGCAAGCACCACTTTGTATCTGGATCATACAGACACAGATATATATTATTATAAAATACGTATAAAATAATAATATATAGGAGGTGAAAACCATGGCCTAATCCAGGGTCATCCAAAGACTAACAAACTTATTCTGAAGTCTGTCATGTAAATCACTGAGGGAAAGAGTAAATAATCCAGCCATCGGACCAAAGTTAATAAACTGGTATTGCTTTACACAGTGTGTTTCAGCCTATTAATAAGGTAATTGTTAGGATTTTAAGGTACTATCATGCAACACATAACATTTGAGTCAAAGACAGACTGCATATACAATGGTGGTCCCATAAGATTATAATGGAGCTGAAAAATTCCTATGGGTTAGTGATGTCATAGCCATTGTAGGGCAACACATTACTCACATGTTTATAACAATGCCGGTATAAACAAACTTACTGTGCTGCCAGTCTTATAAAAGTCTAACACATACAATTATATACAGTATATAGTACTTAATAATGATAATAAGCAACTATGCTATTGAATTACGTATTTACTATACTATACTTCTCTCATTGTTTTAGAATGTACTCTTTCTACCTACATTTTTTTTCTGAAGTTAACTGTAAAACAGTCACAGGCAGGTCCTTGAAAAGGCATTCCAGAGAGGAAGGTATTGTTAACAGAGATGACAGCGCCATGCATGTTACTGCCCCCGAAGATCTTCCAGTAGGACAAGATATGAAGGTGGAAAACAGTGATATGGATGAGTCTGATCCTGTGTAGACCTGGGCTAATGTGTGTGCTTATGTCTATTTTTTTAACAAAACAATTTAAAAAGTAAAAAATAAAAACATCTAAAAATCAAAAAAGAATATAGAATAAGGATGTTAAAAAAGAAAATTTTTTTACAGTTGTTCACTGTGTTTTCAGCTGTATTACAAAGAGTCAAAAAGCTTTTAAAAATTTGAAAGTTTATAAAGTAAAAATGTTACAGTAAGGTAAAGTTACTTATTGCTGAAGAAAAAATATTTTTATAAATTTAGAGTAGCCTAAGTGTACAGTGTTTCTAAAGTCTACAGTAGCATAGAGTAATTTCCTAGGCCTTGGCATTCACTCCCCACTCACTTGCTAACTCACCCAGAGCAACTTCCAGTCCTGCAAGCTCGGCTGATGGTCAACACCCTTTACAGGTGTACCATTTTTTATCTTTTATGCTTTATTTTTATTGTAGTTATTCTGTGTTTAGATACCTTTAGACACACAAATACCATTGTGTTACAACTGCCTACAGTATTTAGTACAATAACATGCCGTACGGGTTTACAGCCTAGGAGCAGTGGGCTACACCATATAGCCTAGGTATACAGCAGGCTCTACCTCCTAGGTTTGTGTAAATACACCCTAGGTTATTTCTACAAGGATGAAATCACCTAAGGATGCATTTCTCTGAATGTATTCCCCTTGTTAAGTGACACATGCTTGTAATTCACATTTTACAGCACAAACAGGATTAATAACTTCGTACAGTCTTCTAGCAAAAATATATTGTGGCCATGAGCTGATATTTTGTATCTATTTCATGAAGACACTCAAGAAACTCAACAACAGAGGGAGCACACACATTGCCACATTCCTGCTGCAAAATAAAAGCCAGGAATGGAATCAAAAGTTTCCTAATATTCTATCCTGTACACAATTGATGGTCACATCATCTACTTCTTAAAATAGATTTCATGGAAATCAACTTAGCCCTGGGTCTCATTCACATGTTTATACACATGGTAAATTTCTGAGGAGGACCAATCCATATGAAAATAAGTTCAGGCCGGGCGAGGTGGCTCAAGCCTGTAATCCCAGCACTTTGGGAGGCCGAGACGGGTGGATCACGAGGTCAGGAGATCGAGACCATCCTGGCTAACACGGTGAAACCCCGTCTCTACTAAAAAATACAAAAAACTAGCCGGGCGAGGTGGCGGGCGCCTGTAGTCCCAGCTTCGGGAGGCTGAGGCAGGAGAATGGCGTGAACCCGGGAGGCGGAGCTCGCAGTGAGCTGAGATCCGGCCACTGCACTCCAGCCTGGGCGACAGGGCGAGACTCCATCTCAAAAAAAAAAAAAAAAAAAAAAAAAAAGAAAATAAGTTCAGTTCTAGGTGGGACAGGCTATATTTACCATGACAGTCTTGGACAACAACTCAACGTGAGATGAACTTACTGTAGCAGAAACACAAACTTATTTTCAAGTAAAAATGCTTTTTCTGAATATTACATTTTAAAAAGTGTGAGGCAAAGAAGACAAAAGTCTGATGAATCCAGGAGGATTCACACACAGGTAATGCTTGTTCTTTTCCATAGATGGCTTTTTTCTCCATCCGTAACTTTTTTGCACAGCTTGGCATTGGCATTGAGTAGAATGTAAAAAGAGGCAGAAATTAATAAATAATGCCAATGGGTCTCAAGTTGCAAGATAATTGTCCAAAGGAAGAATCTGACCATTTAGATGACGACTCACTGCCTCTCTCATTTTGCCCCTTATTTGTGAGTATGTGATCATACATACATACCAGCAAGCAAAACAACGCTTAGGTTGAAAGCTTGATCATGGGCAGAAAGAAGAGAACAAGATTCCCAGCATGTTTTTATCAACACTGAGATTATTCATAAAGGTTTATTATTTTAATAAAGTAACACCTTATTTATAAGCTGTAATGCTTACAACTGTAGCTCACGTAGTAGAGTGTTAGGGAATCTTTTATTTAATAGTAAATGCTTTTTTAAAGTATCAAAATTTTTTCTCTATTTTACATCAAACCTATCAATAAAACTTTAAATTCTTTACTTGTAGCTGTAAACAAACCCAAATAGCATCTTTTAGCAAGAGAGAGAGTTAGTTTATGTATTGATTTTAAATTTGGACTTTAGATTTTTTCATTGGTTTGCTTCTATTGACTAGAAACATCTTTTTAATCAGTAGAAACCAAAAGTCTTCTGCCGAGGTTTCAAGGCCTCCATCATTCAATTTCACTCATTTATTCAACCTTGTTTCCCTCCTTTCTCACTGCACACTGGATAGGGAGGCTTGTTCTGGACAGGCAATCCTGGATGTTCTCCTGGTCTGTCTCTTCCACTGTCTGTGCCTTTGCTCATGTTCTTCCCACTACAGGCATGTTCTCCTTTTTTCATATGCTTTTTCAGGGTCTCTCTATTTTCCAGATCTACCTTCTCCTCCAAGAAGCCTTCAGTGGTACATTCCTGATCCCCTCTCTGTGCCCATCGTTGTACCACTCAGATCTTAAGCAGGTCCCAGTTACCAACCTCATCTACTCCTATTCTTCCCCTCACCTTATTCTAGCTCCCCTGGCCTCCAGGCACACTCTTGCTTCAGGGTCTTTGCACATGCTGTTCCCACCATTTGAAAGGCTCTTTCCTCAGCCATCTGCATGCTTACTTCCTTGCTGCTTACAAATATTATCTCAAATATTACCTTTCTTAACCATGCTACTTAACATTGCAACCCCATTCCCAGATTTTCTATTTTCTCTCCTTACTATATTGTTTGCGCCTGACTATTGTGCAGGCAGGATTTTTGTCTGTTAAAGTTACTGCTGTATCCCCAGTGCCTAGAATACTGTATGGCACATAGTAAGCACTCTAAAAACCTGCTGAATACATCGAGTGAATTTACTGAATGTTAACTACAGTTGTCTCTTGGTATCTGTGGGGGATTGTTTCCAGGACCTACCATGGATGTCAAAATCCAAAGATGCTCAAGTCCGTTATATAAAATGGCACCATATTTGCATACAACCTATATACATCCTCCTGTATACCTTAAATCATCTTAAAGATTGTAAGTAATCACTTATAATACCTAATGCAGTGTAAATGCTGTGTAAATAGTTGTTACACCATATTGTTTAGGGAATAATGACAAGAAAAAAGCCTGTACATTTTCAGTGCAGACCCATTTTTTTTTTCCAAATATTTTCAATCTGCAACTGGTTGAATCCACAGACGTAAAACCCATGGAATTCAGAGGGTCAACTGTATATCCTAAGTGCTTCATAAATATAACAAATTAAATGAATTTACTGCAATGTATGTCCTAAATGCTTGATAAGTATTATCTTGTTTAATCCTCACAATACTCTATGACAGAGGTGCCCAACCCCTGAACCATGAACCCAGTACCAGTCCTTGGCCTGTTAGGAACCAGGCTATACATATTTACAGCTGCTCTCTATCACTTGCATTACCACCTGAGCTCTGCCTCGGATCAGCAGCAGTATTAGACTCTCACAGGAGCACAAACCCAACTGTGAACTGCACATGCGAGCGATCTAGGTTGTGCATTCCTTATGAGAATCTAATGCCTGATGATCTGTCACTGCCTCCCGTCATCCCCAGATGATGGAAAACAAGCTCAGGGTTCCCACTGATTCTATGTTATGATAAGTTATATGCATATTTCATTATATATTACAATGGAATAATAGTAGAAATCAAGTGCATAATAAATTTAATGCACTTGAATCATCCCAAAACCATCCACCCGCATCCTGATCTGTGGAAAAACTGTCTTCCACGAAACCGGTCCCTGGTGCCAAAAAGGTTGGGAGTCTCCTGCTCTATGAGAAAGGTTCTATTACTCCCAATTTTGAAGATGGAAAAATGTAACACAGAGTAAACTAACTACAGTTAAGTAACTAGCAAGTGGCAGTGTTGGGAATCAAGTCTTCTAACTTAAAAGGACAATGTCTTTTGCACTTTATATGTCCTTTAATGCTTTATATGTCCTAAATGCTCTTACATACATTCTGTCCTTATCGCAAGAAAAAAAATGAGCAATTACTGAAAAGAGTTAGTTTATTTATAGTATACAATCACTTTCTAAAAAAGAATTTAAGGCAATTAGCTTTAGATGTAATTTTTCTCTTACAACAACAACAACAACAAAAAAAAAAACAGGAGGAGGAGGAGGGAAAGGAGGATAAAAAAAAGAACATCTATATAATAACAATTACTAGCCAACATTAGGTGAAAAAAAGTAGAGAACCCAAGGCTTGGCTCTAGTGTCTTTCTAGGAATTATTAGATAAGAAAAACATCCCGAATTGTCTGGAACATGAAATAAATCTATACTAAGTCTAGGTACTCAAAACTAAGAAGATTACAAAAATATAAATTGCAGGCATCTAGTAAGTCCACAGTCTGTTAGTACTACAGAGCCTGGTCCAGGAGCCATTGTCCATAGGATAGGGTGGGGATGGAGCATGAGTTTTAAGTGGAAACAACAGAACTGATGAAGGCTAACTGAGCTGATACCTATACGATAAACACTGGGGTGGTCATAATAGATGTTTACAGCCAACAGCAGTTCTTACTGGTTGATGCCCCTACTGTTTGGGTTGCTAAATACTTTGGAAATCATCCCTGAAGCCAACATTTTTTAAATGCTTAATATACACTGGACACTATGCTGAAAGCTTCCACAGATTAATTCATATAGTCCTCCAACATCCCTATGAAGTAGAAACACTTATTATCCTCATTTTATGGATGAAAAAAGCTACAAATGACGAACAACGTTCACCAAGTTACACAGCAAAGTAAGCAGTCAAGCTGGACGCACACCAAGGCCTTCTAGCTCCTTAGTCTCTCCCTCAGTCACTACACCCTACTGCCTAACAACCACCAACGGTTTAGCTTTGGCTAAACAGACCATATAATATTTTTAGGAAACCTAAACATATGTGTAAATTTATATTTACCTGAAATACTAAAATCACTATCTTTCTTCTTAACCATTGTTTTCACCCCTTAAGTTATCCCAAGCAAACTCCTTGAAGTTTTGTATTTTCTACCCTAGTATCTCCAGCACAGAGTCTAACATCATAGGAGTCTGATAAATGTTTACAGAGTGAGTGAAAAAGTAAAAGAATGACAAAACTGGCTGTTTATTTTTACATCTCACCTGAAAAATGGTACTTTCCACAGATATAAAGCCCCTTGGCTCTGAGTGTAGGCTTAGACAAATTATGTATTATTAAGTGTAGCCAGCTAAAAAATTATCAGAGGTTAAAATAGTAAAACTAACAAAAAAACAAACAAGCACCATATTAAAGTATATAAAATAAATCTTAATTAGCTTCTTTTCTTTACCATAAAGCAGGAGAGAAATTAAGCCATGGAAGGAAAAGTTTTAATCTACTTAAGTAAATGATCAGTTTAATGTTATAATCTTCTTGATCTTATAAAAATATTACAGATTTTTTTTCAAAGCACAAGGCCTACTAAGTTCAGAAATGCATGTTTATTACTCCTAAACATAGGTATGTATGATTTGGTCATGTTTATTAAAGGAAAATCGCAATTGTATGGTTGGCCTTTATGTTTCAAATATTAACATTTTTATTGATCACAATACATTTTATCTTAACTGAGTGTGTTCCTCTTTAAATGGCAACCTCATAACATGTTTAAACTGTATAAGGATCACTAAATAGAAAATTTAAAAGAAACCTCCAGGATATTTTTCTCAAAATAAAAAGTTCAATCTTTTTCCTCTCATCTGCTTTACTCATATACCTTTTCATATACAGAGTTTTAAATAGCTATATTAAAACATTAGGTTAAAATTCTCCTCTCCTTAAAAGGGGTGATCTTAAACTAACAAAAAAGAGCCTTTTATTGCTTTCTTCCCTCTTCTCATTCTCAGAATAATGTCTGCCTACCAAAGACTAGAATGAGACTTTCATTTTAATTTCAACTGAAGCACATGTCATAGTTGTATTACTACACTACATCAACAGGAAACAAAATTACTCATCCATTCCACTGAGATAGCTAATACTAAAAGACTCAACACATTTTCTCCCTTCTTAAAGGACCTATGTGATAGGATTAGGTTTTGCAAATTCCAAAATACATTTACGGAGTGGGATTTAAAAATGGAATCTCTTTGCCATTCACTTTAGTTTTAAACAGCTTGTTTATCTTCTTCCTGCTAGCACAAAATGCAGTACAGAAATGGAAACCAGATTTCTTTATGCAGTGAATTTCATGTGGTTTCCACATTTCTCCTGGTAGTAGATTCCCAGCAGACATGCATCTAAATAAATTCCTCCATGAGTGATTTTTAAGTCAGATGGCATCTGTAGCATTTTGTGGCACTTTCTAAACACACTCTCAAATGCAACAAAAATGGCCTACACATTGTGGCATTCTTCAATGCAGTTTTAAAGACTTTATTCAGGTAAATAAAGATTACATAATGTAATCTTGGAAGGTGATTTTTAGTGGCCTTGATTTTTACTCAAAAGGAATCCTCTTTCATTGACTCCTTCCATTCGAGAAAATCTCAGATTAATTAATATGTGTTTATTCACCTGATTCCATTTGGGAAACTATTGTAGGGCATATCTAGAAACTACAGGCATGGCCCTGGACCTCAAGGTGCTTCTAATCAAGTTAGAAAGATAAGATATAAATGTCAGAATAAGTGAAACAACAGTTTAAGAAGAATCAGCAGAGCACAAGCAACAAATGAATGAATGAATGAATGAATGAATGAATGAATGAATGAATGAATGAATTAAACAGACAATAAGGTCTATATATGTTACTTGGAAATATTTGGTATGCAATATTCTTTGGAACCTTAGAAAAACTGCTTTTAAATAAAAGTATGATCAATCTGTAACTCTATCCTTCAGATTCCTTCTTTCTCCACCCTTCTGAAGACATTTAATGTTTAAAAAAATCAAAAGCAACTGGCTCATAGAAAAATTATTTTAAAGGCCACATGGAAGTATCAAAGCAATTAGTTTGGGAGCTATTTGTTTTTAAGAATGCATACATAGGGTTTAATTCATCTGATTGAAAATTTATGGAGAAGAAACAAAATTTTATTAAATAACCTAACACATTTTTACCAATAGCTCAATTCCAACTCAATGTTCTAAAAAAGAAACAGGACGAATAGGGACTGGAGAGAAGGGGAATACTCAGTTAGAGAAAGCCTCGTGCTGAACAGAGGAAAGATGGAAAGAAAAGATGAAATAGTGGAAAAGAGGAGGAGGAAAAAGGGCGAAAACTAATAAGCCTGTTTTACTGAATGCTTTCTGATCACTTGACTGATGCATATATTGAAGTATGGGTAATTAACACAAATCACAGTCTTTTGATAAAATAACTAGTTTAATATTCTCTGCTCCTATTCTCTGTAAATGTTCAGGGACAACATAAAAGTCACCAAGGGTAGAAATGGTATTTGCTACAACACCATAACCACTTTCCCTAAGGCACTGCCATGGCATTCTCCAAACTGTTGCCATATAAACTTGTTGCAGAATGTTTTCAAAAGCATCCCAATTTATTTTATCCATATCATCGAATTAGACCTCCCAACCACCTCTGAGGTAGGTATCTTTCTTTATACCATTTGGCAAATGAGAAAATGGCAAAGCTGAACTTGAACCAATCAATTCTAATGCTCCTTCTCTGATATCTCAGTTGAATTCAAAAAAGCAAAGGTTTCATTTAACTTCAAAGAAGTAGAATTTGTTAAAGAAATATGAAGTTTTGAAACTAAATATAACTAATTAAATCTGTACAAACACTAAGTCATCAAACAGTTTCTGCTCTTGGCACTGAAACACTTGGCTTTAGTGTATTCACTGTGAATGTTAATTCAAAACTTTTATTTCACAATCACACAATACACTGGTAAGCAAGTTATCTGACATACTTATGTACATTCTCTTACATAGTTAACAACTGTTTTTAAGATGGCCCTTCTAAACAGTTTCTGTCAGCATGCACATTTACAAAAAACTCACTAAAATTCCTCTATATTGAATGTGAAGGAGACATATACCATGGGAATGGTAGTTTTAAGTGGGGAATTTGATATACTCAGAAATCCTCCCATGTACATACACAGGACAAATGCATTGAAAATGATATAGTATGGGAATGCAACAGAAGTGGCATTCATCTATATTTGTCTGAATCTACAACATGCAATCTAAAACAAAATCAAATTTAATAATAATTTAGAGTTATTATTTAATAATAAAAAGAGTTACAGTTGACATTACCTCAAATCAGATCCCACCCAACCCGCGTAAGAATCACAGGGTAAGCAATACTAATTATTTTATGATCTGAAGACAAAGAAAGAACTAAAATTAAGGTTGATTTATGAAGTTGATAAAGCAAAGTTTACTGGTAAATCAACTCCCAGTAGCTTTCTTGTCCTTTGTCAAAGATTAAAAAGAATGAGGGGCTCAACTTTCCAAAAATTAACCAATTGAATTGTAGTACTGAAAACTTCAAGGTCTGGAATCATTGAAAAAAAAAAGACAAAAGGAAGGGAAGTCCATTATCCTAAAAATGGCTTCACCACTAGCAGAAGGCAATTACTTCTAGAAAATTCGAAAGGATCTTTTCAGCCAGCACAGTGGCTCATGCCTGTAATCCCAACACACTGGGAGGCCAAGATGGGAGGATCCCTTGAGTCCAGGAGTTTGAGATCAGCCTGGGTAACACAGGGAGACTCTGTCTCTACAAAAAAAAATTTAAAAAATAAAAGTAACCAGGCATGGTGGTGCACACCTGTAGTCCCAGCTACTTGGGAGGCTGAGAGATTAGAGTATCACTTGATCCCAGGAGGTCGAGGCTGCAGTGAGCCATTACTGTACCAACGCACTCCAGTCTGAGTGGCAGAATGTTTCAAACAAACAAACAAACAAAGACTCCTTTTACACCACTTATCCTCACTGTTTTTCTCTCTTCAGAAAACTTAAAAAACAAAGAAACAACAATTAGTGCACTTGTCAGTACTAACTTCATGAGACCCTGAAAATGCCTATGGACGCAAGTTGAACTTCAAGCACCTGCCCTAGTAGTTGACACACACACTGGCCAGGAAGCACCTGAGGCCACCCCACATATTCTCAATGGAGTACAAATCCCATAAAGAAAAAATAATGAGTTAATAATCTACTAGTTTTTCAGCAAAACAAGACACTATTTCAAAAGCAATCATAATCCATTCCGGCCAATGAAAACCAAGGCTAGTTTTTTCTTGAAGAACCTGAGGAGAGATGGAAACAAAGTAAATTGTACCAGAGGAAAACATTTTGTCAGAGGACAGAAGACTGGGAGTAAAGTGAGTGTTTCCCAAACAAAAATGAACCAATAGTACACAAAATGTGTGTGTAGTTTTTTAAATGAAGTCAGTGACAGCTCCACTCAAATAGAAATCAATACCCCTACCTTGTTGCATTTGCAAAATTACAAAGGTATTTCTTACCCAATATTTCTATGTTAACCTTTAACTATCACTATGAAGCTCTGACAGGCAAAAGTTAAAAAAATAAAAAAGACTGAAACGTGTATACACGAAAACTAACTTTTAAGATTACAAAAAGCACTGCACATGCCCTAGGCTTAAAATAATATTACTTTAAAAGGGGGAAAGAATTTATTTTGATGTTAATAATTCTAATATAGAGATGATCTGGTTTACTTTAAATATATACACAAATACAGACACATTTATATACATATTTACATGTACTATATACACCTATATATGCTCACATACATTTGTATACAATTGCACATATATCTAGACCTACTTATCAGTCTATCCATCCATATATCTGTAATAAAACCAGATAAACACAAGAGTGAGAAAGGTTATGATGGCTTTTCAACAAGATTTTCCAAAGGGTTATCTTAAGAAGTCAGCTTCCATTACAGTGTTTTTAAAACAATCCTGTTATCATTCCCTCAGAATCAAGCTTTTTTTTCTCTCTCTATTTTCATTTGTTTCATACTCACAACGCATTTACTCATGAGATTATAAAAGCCTTGAGGAAAATAACATACTTTCTTCCTGAACAGTGTTTGCTTTGCTGTGGCTAAGCTTTGGAGACACCAGACCTAGGGGGTCAGTGAGCATAAAGACTGGGTGGCTGGTGCGTCCTGCAGCAGGCTTACCTGCATAAAGCTTAGGTCTGGGCCAGGCCCTGTTCTAAGCTCTTTTCTATTTTAGAGATCAGGAAAACCAGAGGTCAGAAAAGTTAAATAATTTGCCAAGGAAGCATCATAACAAGCTGTGAAGCCAGGATTCAAACCCATGCCAGCTGGCTCCAGAATTCCCACAAGACACTGCCTCCTTGAGCTTCTACTTCCTCATCTGTAACCATGGAGAGATCCTACCTTTCAGAATTGCTGGATTAAATTATATCACATGTGAAAGACACTAGCATGGACCCTGACATAAAATAAGTGCTCAAAAGAAAATACTAACTAAACAAAACAAACCTCTAAATTCAGAAAACAGTGTATGTTATTACCTCTATAGCTTTTGTACTCTCATCCTGAGTGGTAGTGAAGTGGCACTGAATCTGATTCTGTGTGGCAAATGGATATCATTTTTAGTTGATTAATACTAACATAAGTGTTTATAAAGATATGTGGTTAATACCCATTTGCAACCTATAAATAACCTTTCGACATGAACCAATTTATATGCCAAGTATTTTTTTTTTTTTTTGGTATGTAAAAGTAAAGCAAATTTCCATGATGGTGTGAATAGAAGTATTTTAATATGGTCTCGTATGTCCTTAGAAGCTAGAATAAATTCTCTAGAAACTGAACAGAATTGAGAAGGCTAGTTAACATATTTATAATGGACACAACTAAACAGACTTATGTTGGATCAAACCCTTTTAGAAATTCATGTAATCTGGGTTTCCCCTTTTGTATATACCAGTAGATTAAAATCCTAAAATAAAGGCAATGTGCTATGTGTTGCGCAAGTATGCCTATCATTACTTAAAGACGTAGAGTTTCTAAAATGACCTACTGCATAATTGCAGGTATTCTGGGTAAAGCAGAAAGCATCCCTTCACACACATGCATCCTTGTAGCCATTATGCTTAACTTGTATCCCCATCCACAGAAAGAGTACTTTCTCCACCCCTGCAGAAAAAAAAGTAGTTTCTGAGTCCTTATATTATGCACATACAGATATTTTTTCTTTTGAATATCATGCATATTCATGTTTGAGTCACACTAAGGAAATAAAATACTGGTGATGCCAAAAGACATCAGGAGTCAATACTCTAAAATTGTCAGTGACCTGAGGACACCATGTTTCTCTTGTCCAAGGGAACCAGTCCTCGTTCTAAAGTCTGATTGTAACACGGAATTCAACGGAGCTCACAGCACATAGCATTCAGATGATGCTTATCAGCTTTTGAGGGTGGAAGCAGGCAGCAGACTACACTCCTAGTACGCTCTCACTTAAAATCTGCCTGACAAGGCCAGCAACAATTTTCTAATCCCTTTAACTTGCCTTTCCCTAAAGATCTCAAGACAGTGCTTCCAATTTTACCGGAGTCATAAATCATATATTTCCTTTCTTGTGACTGGTATCCAATAGAGCTAGAGTTTTTAAGGTTTGCCTGCGGGACGTATTATGTTACTGAAATATAAAAATGGCTGCTGTGCACGCCAGTGGTTAGTAAAACTCAAAGACGTAACATTAGCTTTCTCAATTGATTTGAGGAAAGAATGTTCATAAAATATATACTGCTTTTGGTTAGGAGCTTATTTCTAAATAAACAGACTCAGCAATGGAAATTTTAGAGACAGGCAAAAACAAAACATGAGTCCGTAAATGTACATTTTAAAATCAAGTCTCTCACAATCTTTGTCTTTTGTAAACTTTCTGAAGATTGTAAACTCAGTTGCATTAAGTTTATAATTTATAGCTTTCTAATTTAACTTCTTTTTCAGTTGTTGAAGGAAAATCTCTTACTCCTCTGAAATATTTCTCCTCTATTTTACAGGCTGATGTTGCATCTCTGCCTAAGAAGGCACTTCACTGCAGTGATTTGAGGGAAGCCATTTGTTTGTGATTCAGGCAAGGGAAGAAAAGTGGAACGCTCTGCTACAACATATCTAGTCCTTTGGGCCCTAACAAAATAGGAAATGCAGGAGATTAGGGGACAGCATTGCCTCCAATTAAAAAAAAAAAAGTGCTAATCCACACAACATAAAGCCAAACTAAGTCGGGCTATCTTCCCTAATTAGCAATGAACGAAGGTCAGCTAGATTTTTATCTTAGCTACAAACGGGGAAGGAGAAAAGGAGAAAGGAAATACTACAACTTGGTTAGATCCTGCTTTTCACACAAGATTGTATGACTGGTAGCTGCACAGGATGCTTCCAGAAGATTAGAAGGCCAAAAATAAGCAAGGAAATATGGTTGGCTCAATGTTTACATTTATTTCAAAAAGAATAGTTCAATCTGGTATGGTAGTTGCAGACACATACATAAATGTTAAAAGCACACTATGTTTTTTATGATTTTTTTAAGAGAGCTGTAATTCTTAAGTTATTATCATGACGAATATTTGACCAGAAACCACATGCATACCACATAGCTCTTTACTCATTCTTTTACAGTTTACTGAATGGCCTACAATCAGCCAGTCAAAAGAAATACAAATATATTTTTCCTGCCTTCAATTAGCTTACATTTTATCTAGGAAAAAAAAAAAGTTCAAATACATAAAATAACAAATAGTACAGGTAACATCTCAGTATAAAACTGTGAAAGCACAGCAGGTAATTAATTGGCATTTTAATAACAGGAAATATAAGCACTATAAGAATTTGGTAGGGGAACAAGTTGTTTCTGTAGGTTGACAATATTCTTCTGAGCACAGGCATTGGTGCTAGAAAAAAACTCTGAGTTCTGCCATTTGTGGACTCTGATGAAGTAATGTTTAAGCTCTCTGAGCTTTAATTTTATCATCAATAGAATGGGGATAATAATAGCTACACTATAGGGTTATCATAAGAAACTAATACATTATACGTGAATGGATTTTGTAATCTGTAAAGAAGCTGTAAAATGACCATTGAGAAGGCAGTCAAAGGAATCATGCCAAACAGTTACCATTAGTTTGGGAAGACAGAAAGGGATAAGAAGTTGGAAGGGATAACGATGATTAATTTTTTTCTTGACATACCTCTCTATTGTTTGAACCTGTGCACTAATCTTGTAACAAAAAAAATTTAAGGCTATATAAATATTAGCTGAAGTACGCATATCTGGATATCACAAAATAATTGTAAACACTAGTAACCCTGCCCCTTTAGAGGTACATAGAAAGAAGCCTCAGTCCTGGTTTCAATTTGAGAATTTCCAAAGTCATAAAAATGTGCCAAGATTGGTAACAATAACTAACTGAAACAGTGTTTCCTTTTCATAACACTTCAAAATAGAGCAAATTTTGTAGTCACCCAAAACCATCTATTGATTCAATAATCACTTTGGTCAACAACTTTTGAAATAAGCAAATTAAATAACTTTAGTTCCTCAAAGTCAAGTATTTGTCATGTCCAACTTTGCTTTCTAGGGCCCAATACATTTTGGGTATTCAAGTGATAACTTTACAGACAGAAGAAAAGTTATTAAGGCATTTCCAAATCAATGCCAAGGACTTTTCAGAGCAGAATGACCAACTTTTTAAACAGAACTTGGTCACAGATGTGTATTCCTAACGTTTTATGTAAGTGTGAGCTTTTTGAGGGCAGGAGTCAGATCTTAATCTCTGTATGCCCAGTCCCTGGTATTGTGACTAGCAGGTGAGTAGGTAAGAATAAATATTTGTTGAACTATTTGGAGGCAAGAGCACCCTCAAACACTTCAGTTAACTGGAAACTCAAGGAGATGGACATATATTCTAAGGGGAACTCAATTTCTATAGCTGTCTCTGGAGAAAATTCCTTAAAATGTTTAGAAAGTCATAAAGATAAGTATAAAGTTAAGTCCTTTGATTGAAATATCATAAGATTCCTATTTGGTGTAGGTAGTAGAACCATTTGAGGGCATATAGATGTATGGACTAAGGTGAAATCATGGTGCAATCTGATCAGAACCCCTTTTGTTTGCCTTGACAAAAATTTCCAAGGCATGTCTTATGTCTAAATGGAAGTGGGCGGAAGAAAGGCTTTCACTTTCTGTGGCAGAAGGAGGCCTACTCCTGGAATGCTGGCTGACTCCTGGCTCAGTGGTTTATGGTTCCTCTATGAAGACTTCATGTGAGTAAACACACAGATACTTTAAAAAATAAAATGGAGTTGGTATCCACATGTAATACAACTATTAGATTGTATTTAGTCACACTTACATCATTTCCAGTAATATGCAAGCAGTGACAGGGAAAAAAGGGAGGTGAGTCTTACAGGGCTTGTGCAAGCACTATTGAACAGGCCCTAAACACACAAGTATGGAAGTAAAAGTACGGTGATGTAAAGTTATTCCTCTGACTCCTATTGATGATATAAATATTTCTATGAATGGTATACCCAGTGCTAATCTCTGTTCCAGTCTAAGATGCCAGATCATTCATGTTTATCTTATTTAATCTTCCTCACAAAATAACAAGGGTTTATCATAACTTTTGAACTCTTTAGTAGTGTGCTATTTAATGATTCAAAAGAGGTCATTTTATGAAAAGCAAATGCTTTAGGACAGTACTCACTTGAAGCTTTTTGAAATATACAATGCAGCATATAAAAAAGTGATATATTTTTCTACTTCTAAAAAGCATTTCAGAAGGCCAGTGGAAATGAACTGCTTTGGCTGTACTTCCTTAAAGGATGCTAAGTTTCTTAGTTTGGTTAGTCAAATTAAATTTGGAAGCTACCTAGAAATTTTCTCACATTTTGATCTTTAGAAGGGCAATTAATCAAGCTCTTGTTTGAGGTGACTCTAGCTTTGATCAGAATCCTACGGAGGGAAAGTGAGAGAACTACATATTCAGAATATTCAGCAGTATATATAATCGAAAACAGCCACAACACGGAAAGAAAAGTAGATGCCAGTGGGCTGATATCTTATAACCTTTGGTCAAGCGGTACTTGGCAAATTTCAACAGATTTAGTTAATCAGAGATAAAACTAAGCCACAGAATACCATGAAAACAAAACAAAAGTATCAAAACAGAATCAGGAATTAACAGTGAAAAACAATGCTATACCTAACGGCATGGATCTACCAGAGGCGATTTGTTAGACCTCAGTCGTTATTTCGTAGTGGATGCTTCAAATAAAAACTTTAACGTTTCTTTAGGTCAAACTATAGCACAGCATTCAGAGAGCCAGCCAAAATAGCTGAGGGAAACTAGGAAGGCCACATGTGGAACTAATTACTCATGTAGAGGCCATGACAAAGAACATTTCTCCAGACTTTTCATGGGGGCTTCACTTTCAGGAAGTTGCTATAATTACTGTTCAAGTCTAGAGCAGCCTGCAAGCTGCTGACAGATCCAACAGACAGGAGAAGGAGGGAGAGAGAGAAGGAGTGAAAGAGAGGAGGGAGAGAGAGAGAGGGATGGGGGAGGGAGGGAGAGGGAGGGGGGAGCGAGAGAGAGGAAGAGAGACGGGGTGGGGGGGGGAGAGAGAGAGAGAGAAAGAGAGAGAGAGAGAAACTTATCTGCCCTTTTTGATGAGTGAAATACCAGAAAACAAAGTGCCACAGGAAAGCTCAAAAAGGTTTCCAAATGAGCTCTGCCTTCCAGTGTTCAACTTTCTGTTTACTACTTTATCTACCCTCTATCTTCAAATTACTTCTCTAGCCTGGGTCAGACAGTAAATTTGTACTTCTACACTAACTCACTTTCAGTTGGCCACAGCCGAACTGTACATCTTGACTCTTTTTTTTTTTTTTTTTTTTTTTTTTTACAGCTTTTCCATACTGGGGCCCACTTCCTGCCCAGTTGAGGAAAAAAATCTGGCCTGAAGATGAAATGACTGCTTAACGTTACACTAAAACATCTGGTACCATTTTATGCACAGACCCATGTCTGAGAGCAGGCGATTCTAGCGGTCTCTCCAGCGGCACAGCGCATACCCAAACCTCCCCAGGGTGACATCATCCCATATATGGACTCTCCAGCCCAGCCCTCCCCCTTTTCCTGGTCCTAAATTCATTGCCAGTTCCCCAGTCTGCAGCAAATGTGCCACGTCAAGACTGGAAATCACAGCCCTTGAGTGTGTCTCAGTCAGCGCAGCAGAATTCAGGGGGGAAAGCTGAATGCAACCCCTGGTGCAGGAAGGGAGGCTTTTCCTGAGGACCGGGAGAGGATTTTAAGTACATGGAAGGAAGCTTCTGGAGATCCTGCTCCGTCGCCCCAGTGTTCAGACTACCTGTTCAGGACAATGCCGTTGTACAGTAGTCTGCACATTGGTTAGACTGGGCAAGGGAGAGCAACGCCATGGACTGCTGGGGACAAAATGGGCTGTTTCCAAGGAGAAGACATTTGTTTGCTCCTTTTTTGAATCTCATATCCAGTGTTTTTCTTCACAGGTTTTGCACACTAGGGACCAAGAAGCCCTCGGGGACACTGCTGAGAAAAGACTGCCGAGGGGAAGACCAGCGGGTAAGGCCTTCTTGACCGCTCACCTGGTGTGTGACCAAGGGAACCTAGGTGGGGAGCCCATGATTTGTGTTAACATGCAAGGCAAACAGAGGTACATGTGTGATGGGGAGAGGTGTGTTTAATTTTAAAAGAGCAAAAGTGTGTGGTATAGAGCGATTCACTGTTTTTTGTGTGTTTTTTTTTTTTTTTCTGAAGATTGATAATTTGAGTGTTTTCTTAAGTGTAAAGGTTTTCCCACTTCAAAATGAAATATGAAAAAACTCACTCCAGACACTTAAGAATAGTTTAATGAGGCTACTTCTGAATTGTTTAATAATAATTCAGAGATTTAAAAACGTATGTGGATGAAGGCTGTATGTATAACTTTTAACATCCCAGGACTGAAGTCATTTTTCCCAAAGTAAAGAATATTTGCTGGTTTTTAAATGCTATATGGATAATGCTTTTCTGAAGATTTCCTTCTATAATATAAACACCAGGAATAATAGTACCTAACAATAAAAGAAGAACCTGCCAAGTCTTGCCTACCAGACAATGCAGATGGGATTTGCCCAGAGAAGAACGCCAATCCACCACTTATTGAGTCAGCAATTGAATAAATCAGGGAATAAAAATCTCTATCTTCAGATACCCCTGTAAATATCTCTTTCGCTTTTTTTTTTTTTTTAATCAAAGAGTGATTGATAATTGCTGCTCAGCTGACCCATCTTGCCTATAGCTTACAATGTTTCCACTTCTCCGAGCATTTAAAATGATAAGGCACTTTGTCTAGAAACCCACTGATAAAAAAGGAATTTGTAAACGAAGGCAGAAGTTTTCTTTGGTCAGTTTCCAGCTGTCCTGGAGGTGAAGGAGGGTGGGAGAGGGGGAGGAAGGTGGGAGGGAAGAAAACCCTCAAGCTGAATGAAATCCTAATAGAGAAAATAATAGAGCAAGTCTGGATTGCAATGTGATCTGTGCTGAACTTTAGAGGTGGGTCCCTTAAAGAAAGTTCTGGAAAAATGTTATTGCCTCATCACTAATTTTCTTAACCCCCCTTTAGTTCAATTCCCAAACAATTCTATATAATGAAAACATCTTTTCTGCAGGGTTTGTGAAAAATAAATGTAATCTCTTTTGTCCTTTAAAGTTACAGTGGTTCCTGAACAAATTCTTTTCTAAGTTATACATTTTGCAACAATTCAAAAATTGACTCAAGTTCTCGTTAGCAAAATATTTTATTATAAAAGGTTCCCTAAGTTTTCTTTTGTCAAAACAACTTACTTTAAAAATTACCCTTCTGATCACCCCAAAATGTGTATAAAGAAAACATAAGTATTCTTATATATTCATGATTATTAGTTAAAATATACACAGCAAGGAGAAATTTAGCTACTTTCACTTAGATGATAAAGTCATCCTTTCATTTTCTATTGTGACTTGGAGAGTTCCATATTAACTATTTTTAGCAGAAAAAATGAGATGTTAAAAATCTATATAGTTTCTTTTACATAAGAAAACTAAAAAAAAGTAACTTTTAGAGGAGCTCATTTTTTCAAGAAATATATTTTTTCTAATTGATACAATTACTGAAGAAGAACAGCTAACAAGGTACTTTGGTAATGTTTAAGTTTTCTCAAATTTTCTGGGTTTTTGTTTTTTTGCTTTTTTTTTTTACTCTAGAAATGATTACACTTCATAATTTGCTTTCATTTAATGTATATTTAATTTCAATTTCTTTCTTCATGTTAAATGATCTTTTTGTTTCAAAGAAATGAATCCCTACGGGTCCCTCACCTATTTTCTCCCTCAGGATGACTTTCGGTCTGGAGATAGAAGGGACATAAGGGTGCTCCTGGCATAAGTACAGGAGGAGAAATAAAAGAATTACTTTGTAAAAGGATAACCAAGGAGTTCCTGCACGTGCTTGATGTGGCTCTAGCGACTTATTTTTGAGGCAAACTTTTAACAAATGAAAAGGAATAGTACTTATTTTTCAATTATATGGGCTAAATTAAAGATCAAAAGTAAAAGCTCATTTTACAAAGCTCTGCTGAATGAAGGCAGGATTGTAGTTTGTGCGCTGGTACACATGCCCACATTTATATACATTATAGCCGTATCTATATCCAGGTAAATTAGAAAAATGTTTAATTTTATTTTCATATTACTTTATAAGGAGATATACAAATATTCTAGGGATCATGGAATCTATTCCTGAGGAAAGTAACCAACAGTGAGCATCTTCAACTAAAACTACCCCTGGATGTAATGGTAAGTGTAAGTATTAAAATTAAACATTATACATGGTCATGAAGAGAAATTGTTTCAGGGTCTGTCCAAACTACATTTCATAGAAATTTCATAATTATTTTTCATTTTAGCATGTGGACGACTGATAAACTGGATTAGGTACTGGGTTAAAAGGACTTTTCCGCCATCTAAGAGAAAGGAAGCTGAGAGCCTTAGCTTCAACACCATAATGTCTTAATTGGAAAAGGATCAATCAAAAACGGTGCACTTCAATTTTCAAACCCATTTTTCTTTTAGGCCACAGATCTCAAAATCAAAGAAAGATTGTTTACTATAGGACAAAGTTTCACGCTGGTCACTTTCCTGTAGTCAGTCAATAGGCTTAATATCCTTCCTGCTTGGCATTGAGGCTTTCAGCCCAGATAATATGTTTATGTTTGTAAAAGACCAAAATATACTATCTACCCCCACCTCTTGCCTACAGACCACCCAAGAATTTCACTCTGTGGGAAATAGTTTAGGCATAAAAATCCCAATGAAAGAATTCTTCCCACTTTTTTGGTTGAAGTCTTAAGCTGTTATAAGATATAAAAAGTACAACTTGGTAATGTAAAAAAAAAATTCACTCATCCACAAGCGTCCATGCTCGCTAAAGAGACGCCAAGCTTTCACTTACTCTATAAGGGATCCGCTCTTTATAAACAATGCACTTTACCCTGCTCTAAGGAGAATAGCCCACCCATCACAATAACGTCAAAATAATAACTAAGAGACCATCACTCAGAAATCCTGGCTTAAAATAACTGGAAGGTCAGACTTTAACCTAAGACAGGAAATTCCTGAGTTAAGATAGAAACTTTCTTAATTCAAATCCCTTTTTACTTTCATGTTCTGTAAATTAAGTAGATATAAATATTTACCCATTTTCAAAGGTCTCTTATGAATAATTTTTATCAGTTTTAATAGATAGAGATACCGAAGTAAATTAGGAAAATAATTAAATCTTCATTTTGAATTTTTTGACTTAGCGTGACAGCCAGTTTCCTGGAGTTGCTTTGGTTTAATTTTACTACAAAAGACTTAGAGGATAATTCTTTTCTTACATTTTTTTCCTTAAGAAATAAAAGACAAAAAGAAAACAAGGTATAATAACCATGCTAAAAATTACATAGTATGATAATAATACAAATAGCTCTTTTATATTTTAGCTAGTATTTTAAGTAATAATAAACTAATATCCAACCTATAATTTGGGAGATTAAAAAAAAGTCAATATGGTTTTCAGTCTTTCATCTTTTTAACAAGTTTAGGGGGAGGTTCAATATAACTATGAAGTGTGCATATGTCACATACTTACTGTAAGTGTGTTTTAAAAATCTATCAGAAACATAAAGTGTCCAAAAGCCTTATGAGTAGAACAATCATTTTCAGCGAGATTTTTTTTCCCCCTGAAAAACTGTTGTGGTTTTTCTGGATCAAAAAATTTTTTTATATCTTGCCTTAATAAAACTGTTTTATATTAAAGCATAACATACAAACTCACAAATATTTCTTTTTATTTTTTCAGGTTGCATGCATCATTCCTTTAATTGAGCAGAGTTAACTGGATCAAATTATTTATGGGAGAGAGAGGAAAAGTTATAAAGAATTTTATTAATTTTTAATTTCCACCACTATACTCTTTGTAAGTGAATCACTCTATAATTACTTTCTGTTGCACTGAATGCAGCAACAGTAACACAATAGTATTTTAAGGCACTGGTGTTTGGCATACTCTAACCTTGTAGCTATTTAAATAACAGACAAGTTTACTCATGTTTATTATTCTGTCAAGCAAAAAAAAAGTTCCTTTACTCGGAAGCGATGGCCAGAAACAGAATCAGAAATTTATTTTCTTGAAATTACATAAGTACACAGAAAATGGCACTTAACAGCTTTTGTTAAAACATTACCTTATCTAATCACTGCATAAAAGTCCAGATTTGTAGAAAATTGTCATTTTCTCAGCATCTAAAAACTATTTTGCATTCCATTAAGTTTCTATTTGCTATTTTCTCAGAAGTTTACAATTAAAGATAAATCACAAACTATTTGTTTTTCTTAAAGTTATTTGAGAAAATGTCTAATTATACAATCCTTGGACAATACTGTGTTTTTTGGTGCTGTGTTTTTTAAGAAGTCCTACTTACTGGAATTTTGGACTATTTGGATATTTTTGTTTTTAAAAGGGGAGGGGAATTTGCTTAATACTTCTACAAATGTGAATTGATAATTGATATTAAAATAGAATTATTCTCGACTCACCAGAATTAAATTTTATATCTGCATATTTAACACTATTAGCTCTTATATAAATTATAAGAAAATTTTTCAAAGGATCTGGTTTTAATTTTTTGGATATGAAATGAATTTGCCTTTTCTGCCTTTTCTTAAGGTACTATTTTGCAACTATGTTGCACTAAGTATATCCAAAACACATTCTGAGCATCACTGTGAGTAACAACCTTCCAGTTTATACCCTTTTGATTCACAGCATGTCCCTGTAGTTAATTAAGAGGTGGATAACTTAAGCTCACAACTGCCTTTAATTTGATTTCACATCCACACTTAGAAACTTTGCATTTAAAAGGAAAATGAGACATTTAAATTGGTTCCTGTTGTTTAACATATAATTGGTAAAAACATATTCCCTTGTAAAATCCTATTATCAAAGCATCAGATACCAAAGTCAGCAGCTTGGGTTGCCAAATACATTAGGCTCATTATTTTGAAAAGGGCTGCTGTTTCCATGTAAATGATAATTTTCTTTTTCATGGGCCAGGTTATTGTACTTATCTACTAAAAGAAACATGTATAAACATAGTTTTTATCTTTAACTTCAGTATTAAAATATGCAGTTTTTTGCAAAGAGGAAAAACATCTGGTTCAATTACTCTGAACTCTGACTACATGTGGGCCAGTACTAATATGAATTGGATTTAAGAATAAACCTTGTGTTTAATCTCTTTTTTTCCTAAAATTTTAATGTGAGTTTTCTGTTATGCAAATTATCCATGTTAGCACATTTGGAACAAATGTATAAATGTACTTTCTGAATAAAGTCAAAAGTCTAACATGTTTTTAGTTCCATAATGTTTTAATGTTTAATTATATTGTGTATTTTTCTCCCTTTCCCCTTACTCTCCAAAATCACCAAATCTGGAAAACAGGCTGATTGTATCTGTCTATGAGCAAAGGAAACCTGAAGGAACCAAGGGCCTGGCTGGACAGAGTTGTCATGTGTCTGCCTGTCTACACTTGCTGTGCAGAACATCCGCTCACCTGTACAGCAGGCACAGACAGGCAGTCACATGACAACCCAGCCTGAATGACAACCAGCCATTGAAAGAAAGCAGCCCTCACACCATAGCATCTACACCAAGAGCTACAACCAAAATGAGGGGCTTGGGGCCTGGGGCTTTAATCTGTTGGTTTAATACTTAATTCATGTATTATTTTATTTTGATTCAAGTATTAAAACCCACCAAAAGTAAAGTGAGTGGTGCCTATGAAATATAATAAAACCCATTTCTGAAAATGTTCCTGTGCATTCTATAGTTCTCTTTTCCTAATTGTTGTCAGTAAATCACTATCCTTGACATTTATTGTACACAGCTTTGCAGCACCCTACATCAATATAGAAACTCAATATAACAAAACAATATAACGTCAGTCTGATGCTTGACAAAGAAAAAATTATTCTAAGAATTGTCGTCCATAAACTAAATATGGTTTTCTATGTCATGATTTATTTTTAAGGGGATAGGGTGGAAAGACAGATGAAAAGGGAGGAAAAGAGTACTCCAAAGGATCCACTACTTTGAGTTACCTCTGCCAGTCTGGGTCTGGGCAAAACACAGTGAAAAGACTACTATTTCCAACATAATGTTCAACTATATTAAAATAGTAGCTTCTCCTCTTTTGACACATGGAAAGTTGAAACTTTGATACTTCCACGCATCACGGTATACATAAATTTATGACTGCGTCACTCTTTAATTAAGAAGGCGCTTATGCTACAGATGCTACAGTTTTAGGAGTAGAATTTACAAGGCCAACACACTCACTTGCAACCTATGCTTACATCACTATAAACTTTTAAGATCTTGAGATGTTCAGGCAATTCATTTATCTTTAGAAGCATAAGGAAAGTGGTTAATGCACTTGAAATGTATATTTTGCCACATCTTTTCAGAAAATATCCAAACTTCAGTTTATGCACTGTTGACTGGAGTGAAATGATAAGGGATAGCTTTTGTCTATGAATATCTTAAATACTTAAGGGTAAAAGGTGGGAAGATGGATAAAATTAGAAATGTGTCAACTTTTATTTAGTTCATTAACATGTTTTAGCTTCAGTATTTAAAATTAATTTTCATCTTTCTTAGATTCTGGTCAAGCTTAAAAAAATGTAACACAAGGGTACTCAAAATCGTTTCTTCACATTTAATTATTAAACACTTTATGTATATATTCTGAACTAAATCAAACTATTTTTCATTCAGCTATTTTAGTTTTAAAATGAAGGTCTGTCTTAAGGCTAAGAGCCCAGTGAGTTTCAAATTTTCTGACAATGATATTTTAACCGAACCTGACATTATAGTTTTTTTAATTAAAAAACTGAATGATGGGGCAAAACTACAAAGCAAAAATATGATCAAAGTTAAATTTCTCTCATTTAAACAATCTTGTCTTATGGCAATATGTCATCTGCTAAAATTCATCTCTGCTTCTGCAAGATACATTGCGTGATGCAGATTTTTACGTTAAATAAAAGTTCCATTACTAGCAAATAAAGTCCTAAACAATACTCACAAAATGTAGAACATAAACAGGAAGACAATATAAAAATGACTCACAGAATATCGACATCGTTCTACCCAATCTTAAATGCCTTGTACAACCTGTTGCAAACGCTGCGTATGAGAGTTCACGTATGGAATTATTCTACTGGACCCTGCCAGGCAGTCTCAGGAGAGTGCGTGATAGCTCCCAGAATGAGACAATGACCTGGCCAGAACATTAAGGAGACTACACCCGGCCTTCAGACTCCAAAGGGAAAGCTAGGACGACAGCAGAGTCATCCTAAAGGGAGACTCTCCAGGATAACATTTTCAACATGTTTCCTTAAAACATAAAGTTAACACCTTTTTTGTTAAATATTTTTTACTCAATTTTCAAAAAATGCTTGAAAGAATGTTTTGTACGTATTTTAAAGTCATTAAATGAGGCACATTTAAAAATTTTCTCTTCTGGGAAAGGGTAATATAAGGGATAATATTGCTCTTCCAGGATAAACTTTTGAGTAGGACAAATAATGCATATAGGGGAGTGGGTTTGAATCTAAATTCATTTTTAATAAATTTGGAATAGGATTTGCCATGACGGTTTATTGAATAAGTAGTCTTTTTTCAAAATTATAAATCTTTAGATAATGCTAGAACATGGAAATATTTGTATGAATAATTCTATATTAAAAAGAATAACATCACATAGTTTATGCACGTAAAAAAATACACAACTATGATCATGCAGAATTTTAAGTAATATAAGTGGATTAAAGTTCAATATTTACTGGGACTTTTGTGAAAATATCTAAGTTTTGGCTAACTAAACAACTTAACGAAGGAGTGTGAACCGTGTTCACAGGATCGACGCTGACCTTCACCACAGGGAGTGTGCAGATCTGGTAGGAAATATGCACAATCTTAAGAGTATAAGTGAAACTAGAAAGAGAGCTGAATATTTCTATAACTTCTTGGTCTCACAACTTTGGTCATCCAGGGATATAACTGTCATTTTGTTTCCTATTTCTGAAATTACATTTGTCATTTGTTATTGTTACAAAATAAAAACAATGCTAAGTAAATATCCCTATAAGGGAATTATATAATCTCCTTATCAAGTTATCCAAACACTTCAACCCACAAAAATGAGGCCTGTAATTTCTTAAGAGTCCAAAGAATGTCCTTATTTCAATGCAGATGTTGGGTTTTCCTCACTAGTATAAGGTTAGTAGATTTCCACTGGAAACGCCTATGTTGCATTCTGCTTGCCTAGGAGTAGCTCATTATGATTTAAATCTTTACACACTGTGCTATAGAAATAGAATAAATATTGACAAAGTGTTTTTATTATACATAAATTAAGAGTCCCCTTTCTTCAGAGATTTGAATTATCTCTTAAAATTTATACATTTATGTATTTTTAAAACAAAGTTCTCATTGGTTTTAAGAAAAAATAAGCTCTTTTCTCCTTGACTCAGAGTCTCCCATTCTCCTAAAATTCACATTTTAGATATAAGTTAAAGAAAAGCCATCATTTTTTTCAAGTCTGATTTTAAAGCATTAATGTAAAATTATCTAGATTAAAAATCTATTTCAAAAAACTTTTGAAATGATAGTTTCTGTTTTATTCTCACATCTTGCTTTTTACTAAATCCCTCTCCAAAACTGTACAACATATATGGGCAATGTATGAAAACAACATTGGGAAATTAATTTTCTGTTTAAATGATTTTCAATCCAGGAAGTCACATTTATATAGTCAGAGGATAAAAAACAAGCAAACAACAACAACAACAAAAACCAAAACAAAAAACCACTAACCTTCAATGATGAAAATTAACAAAATTTAAGACAATTTAAGGCAATCTACCTTTAATGGTAATTTTATGCTGTAATTCAATAATTTGACACTTGATATGCCAGGATGTGATTAATTATTATGCTGCATTTATTCATTCATTTGCTCAATGACACCTTTATTCAATCAATATTTAGTTAGTGCCTCCTATCAGTGCTGTGTTCCCTGGTGGTAGAACAGGGAACAAACAATGGCTCCTGGTCTCAAGAGGCTTACAGTTTGCTGCAACTCTTAGCATGTGTGATGAGGTGTTCATGTCAATTTTCACCTTCCAAAAACATCTCTTAAATCCATTCATTTTTATCAAATTCCAACAACTCACCCCAGCCCAAGCTACCATTATCTATGCAGACCACAATAGATGTAGAAAGCGATAGCTTTCTAGTAACTCTCCAGTCCAGTTTTGCCCTCTTCCAATCCATTCTCCACAAGGCAACCAAAGGAATCAGTAAATAATTCAAATCTTATTGTGTGACTCTCCAGCTTAAAAACTTCAAAGACTTCTCATAATTCTTAATATCAAAATCCTCATCTTTAGAGTATCTTTCTCTTTTTGTTCCAGTCACACTGGACTTAATTACACTCCTTAAATTCATCAGGCTCAATCCTGCCTCAGAACATTAACACAAACCTTCTCTGACCACCCAATGTAAAGTACCCCCTACCTGTGTCCTCTATCCCAGACACTCTACGTCAACTCATCACTGGCTTTATTTTCTTCCTAGCCTGTAATCAGTATCTGATAGGTTTTCCTATTCATTTGTATGTTTGTTTTATTGGGAAAGAGCCTTCATAAGAATAGGTACCATGAATTCCTTGCTAATCATTTTATCCTTAGTGATTAGGACACTGCCTGGTACATAACAAGTGTTCAGAAAGTAATTGTTGGGAAATGTTCAGATGATTAAGAGCATAGCACTGACACTTAGCACATAGCTAAGTTACTCATTCTCTTTGAGCCTCAATTCTTCATCTCTAAAATGGCGAATGTAAATAATGTGGTCAGTGAACTATAAATACTCAATAACTGTTAGTCATTATGGTGATGATCCTCCTCATTAAGATCACTGAGTTTGAATTGTAGTTGCAAGTAGCATTCCCCCTACTCATTACACTTGCTTAAGTCATGAAGGCCAGCTTTAGTCTCAGTGATTATCTTAATGATGAGAACTTCCTATCTTGTTTCTTGAGGAAAAAGAAACAGAAGCTAGTGACTCAATCATAGCTGTGTGTAGCCCATAAATTTGCTACCTTGAACTTGAGTGCTCTGCACCCTCACCACCAGCTACTTGCCTGGACCATGGTCAGAGTTTCCAATCTGGTCTCCCTTCTTCCATGCTAGCCATCCCCACTCCCTCCATACATCCACCCCATCCCACTTATTATGCACAATCCAGCAGCCAGGGTAATCCTTCTAAACCATCAATCCAATCATGTCACAACCTGTTGGAACACTCCAGTCATTTTCAATTATCCTTGTAATAAAATCCAAATCAGTGGGTAGGGACTGATAAGGTCCCCATCCACTGGTACCTCTGATTTTATCTCCTGCCTTTATCCCCCACTGTTCCTATGTTACAGCCACAGACTTCCTGCTGGATCCCATCTCCAGGGTTTTTATACTTACTGTTCCCTCTACCTGGAATATTCTTCAGCAAAATCTTCTGCACAGCGCATCATCTCAGTCTCTGCTCAAGTGGTACTTCCTTCCAATCACCCAAACCTAAAGACCCCTCCCCTATCACTTTCTAACTCAATGCCCCATTTTATTTTCTTCAGAGCATTTACTAACTGATATTGTATTACTATTCTACTTGCTTGTTAGCTCCATAGAGCAGTAACTTTGTCATTTTCTCTTTCTTAAAATGATCTAAATGGATAAAACTATTCTTTCCTAGAGTTTTTTCATCTAAATAATTCCATTTCAAGGATCATTTCCACTCTCCCCTGACCCCAACTACCTTCCACACTATACCCTGGTTATACACAGCACACAGAGTGCAACTGTTCATGGCACTTGGTTAATATTATAAGTGTGCATATTTATTTTCCATTTGTTGTAATCAAGTACTCATGAGGAAGCTACAAGGGCAGTGATTTTGTAAAGAATTATCCTGAGTCTGGAGGAGAGGAGATGAGCCAATAACCATGAGCTCACCAGGCCTTCAAAGCTTCTTCCTTCCCTACAGGGAGCATCCTATACCTTCCAATGGACTTATTTTCAGGACTCACACAGCCAGACTAATGCCACACTCCAACAGCAGTAGCTACTCCAGAGTCTTCAGTGTCTCTGCTGCTAACACCCAGGAACATGTCAACAATGAGATGCCTGGAATTCATCTTCGTAAGTCCTCTGTGGGATGAGGTTGCCTTGGACAACTCCAGGCATCTCTGGGATTCTTGCCTTTATTTGTGGTTGAAAGCATAGGCTCTGGAGCTCAACAGCCTGGGTTCAAATTTCTGCTTTGCCACCAACTAGCTGTGTGATTTTGGTAAGTTTGTTATCCTCACCAAGACTAAATGTTCCGCAATAAGGAAAATAGTCCTGTAAAAAAGACTTTTTTTAAAAAAAAAGTTTTGTTTTATTTGTAGTTTTCTCATCAACAATAGGAATAGTAGTAGTTAAGGCTGAATATGGTTAAATGAGTTAATTAATACATATAAAACACTAGCCATCATTATTATGATTCCTTAGTAAAATATTTTCTGTGGCCTTGTATAACTGAGAAAGGTCCCAAGGTTTACATGTATTTAAATGCACATAAATTATGATCTAAATCCTTGGAGAGAAAATATATCTAATAGAAGGTACCTTATTACAACTGAACAGCAAAGAAGATCATCTATTTAGTGATTTTTACATCTAGAGGAGTGTCTCTGAGCTCCTCAAGCTATGTTAAAACTAGAGCTTCCCACAGAATGACAGAGATAGCTGAGCAGCCAGCACAGGAAAGAAACCATTGCTAACCCTCATACTATCACAATGACCAAATCTACTTTTGACTTTGGTCAATGACATAAAAATTTAAATACAAGCTCTTAAATAGTATTTTGTTTGGACATTTCTATAGGATTTCATTTCCCTTACTGCAGAAAGTTTAGGGGCAATCAACCAATCATCCAATATTTTTCAACACACTATTACACACAGAGCTCTCGAGAAATGAAAAGTACTATATAAGACATGAAACTTTTCCTCCAAGGAATGACAAAGGCACCCTGTAATGCTTTCAAAAGATGTCAGGCCAAGATAGGAAAAACCTTTAACTTTGAAACACATGCCCTTCATGGCCACATGTAATTCAGAATCTCACCTGTACATTGTTTTGCTATCATGAGTATCCTCATCTAATGTTTGTATGCTGCATTATAAGTACCAAAAAATTATCAGGTCAGACCAGGGCTATTAAAACTTTCAAGACATAGTTTAATTTCTATCTGTGCTCCCTCACATTTAATGGTATCAATTTCTAGCACTTAAATGGCTCTGTAAGACTAATACGAGTTTTTTGTTTGCACTTTTATAGCTATCAAATTTAAATGAGTAGTAAGTCACAGGACCAAAATTATTAACATCTAACATGAACCAGAACACTATAATTACCATAATTCATGCTTTTATATAGATATCAAATTCTCAAAGAAAAAAATTTGTATAAACAATGATCTGAGACTCACTTGAAGACTAGTGATGTGGACATTCTCAAAAGCCTTTCATTTGAGACAGATGCCACAGGAACAATTCCAAAATGCTTTATTAACTCTGCATCAATATTATTAATTTCACTCTTAAAATGTTCTATTACCTTGGGTCTTTCAACACTTTCTTTAATGAAAGTTTTCACTATACCAGTACACTGACATGATTATAAAGAAGGAGGTTTTCAACTTTGACACCTACCTCCATTTCTTCAGGTAAGCAAACATATGGTTACAGCAAAGAAATAAACAAAAAAGAAAAAGAAATTTGGTCGAATATTGTAAAAGTTTAAATCTATAAGAAAACAATAGTGCTTTTGAAAACAAACATTCCAAGCTTAATCTCACGGAAAGAGAACCACTGCTGTCTCAAAATTGCATAGTACAATAATATCAACTAATTTAAAATGAGAAACACTTTAACAAGAAAACTTTGTTACTCTCTGTGACTTACCTCATCATCTTTATACCAGGACAAGCTTTCCGCAGTAAGGACGAACCAGTATCCCTTCGAGCCCCCTTTCATGATGCCAATGTTGCTGATGGTGAGCCACCCCTTGCGAATCACCTACGAAAAAGCAGAAATCAGCAGAGGTGTTTAGTTTAACAAAAGCCAACGGAGATTAGATGCCTTGGAATAAGAGAAGTTAAAAACAAGATATTAATTGCAATAAAAATAGTATTTTCCCTCCAAACTCAACTTCTATTGAGTTATTCAAGAGAATTCATCTTCCGAAAGTGCAGATGAGTGAAGGGAAGTCTCTCCTGTCAACGAATGAAATAAAAATCTCAGACTCATCGATGGTGGAAGTGGAGTGACTGAAACAAGATAAAGTGAGGCAAACAGACTGTGTCAGGCCTGCTTATGGCATTGTTGCTACAATTAAAACATATTTAGTTGATTGAATGAACAATAGACTCTCCATATTCACTGTCCCTTCCCCACTTCCAGCCTACTGGCCCATTTGTTTGCCTGGTTTGCAGCTCATTAGGATTTCCACCAGAGACCTGGCAGCAAATGATGAAAAGAAGAAACTCAATTCAGTCAATTAGCCCCTTGTTGGCCCTAAATAAGGCTGATCGAGGGAGAAAGATGAAATAATAAACTAAAATGAAAAGTTTGGTGTTTTTAATAGTCTTAATTTACAATTTGAATAGCATATTGTAAAATTTCAAATTTATGAATTTTAAATCTTCTGGTTGTTCTCTACCATATTATAAAACACGTAGCATTTGCATAAAATTTTTAAAACAGGTTTTAAGTTCTAAAACATTAACAACTTGGATTATAGATTTAACAGAAATTATTTATAGATAAGTATTTATATGAAAAAATGTGAGGTTTTGTTCCCCTCAGAATTATTGTGAAGTTAAATTCTGTTATCCAGATGGCATCACTTACCATGTCCTCTATACGAGATAATTCTGTTGTCATAGAACTAGAAATGAAATGCTAAATGCAATTGGATGATATTGTTCTAAAGTCAAAAACTGTCCTACACTTAAATTTCTGTGTCCTACACAAAAACTGTCCCACACTTAAATTTCAGGATGTCCACATGTCAACATGTGGACATCCTGAAATATTTAAAACTTACTTATTGAAAAACTAATGAATGTCAGTTACTAAAGGAAGATGAAAATACCCTAATAATCACATTTCATTTTTATATTGCTATTAACTTTTCTAGTTGAAGAAGGAAGGCCAATCCCAGAGAAAATTATGGAATAGACCAAGGTTCTCATCATTGTCTTCCAAACCTCTCTCCACATTTCTAGCCCCTGTCACCCTTGATTCCCAGTTTCAGCATTGCCTTCGTGCCCAATTTCCATTTCAGTGTGCTGTTGCTTTTTTAACTCCCATATAGCATCCCTCTCCAATCTGGGCTAATGCACTTTTCTCTATGGCTTTTTAACTCTCTACTTCACAAAGCACAGACTAATACTCAAAGTATGTGATATAGTTTAGCTGTGTCCCCACCCAAATCTCATCTTGACTTTTAACTCCCACAATTCCCATGTGTCATGGGAGGAAACTGGTGAGAGGTTACTGAATTATGGGGGTGACTCTTTCCTGCACTGTTCTCGTGATAGTAAATGAGTCTCACAAGATCTGATGGTTTTAAAAACGGGAGTTTCCCTGCACAAGCTCTCTTTTTGTCTGCTGCCATGCATGTAAGATGTGACTTGCCCCTCTTTCCCTTGCACCATGATTGTAAGGCCTCCCCAGCCACGTGGAACTGTAAGTCCATTAAACCTCTTTTTCTTCCCAGTCTTGGGTATGTCTTTATCAGCAGCATGAAAATATGGTTTCTACCAGTTATATTACAATCATTCAAATGCTTTATAAAAATATAGATTCCTGGGCCACCTACCATTCCAAGTGAATCAGAATGTATATATATGAAACCCAAGAATCTATATTTTAATATGTTGCCAAGGTGATTCTTATTCACAATGAAGCTTGAAGCCCATGCATGCACACACACAATCAAAACTTTATTTTCCTTAGAGTAAATGGTCACATCTATTTAATAGTTTTGAGTAAGAAGGAGCTGGTTAAATTATTTCACACTAAGATCATTACCCACCCCACCAGGGCTTATAAGTAGCATGCTAATCATACCACTCAATGAAAATATACTAGTTATTTCATTTTATCAGAGATGCAGAGCAAGGGTACCGGCATCAGTATGTATAATAAATAAATACTAAATATGAATCTGAGCTGTTTTCTTATTTTCTAGTTAAAAATATATATCAGTAGATATCTTACTATAGCACCGTGCATTTCAATGGATCTTGCATGCTCCCTGGAACAGAGAAACTAGGTTATAAAAGCCATTGCAATAACCCAAGTGAAATATGGCCAGGATACGAATTAAAGTAATGATGTATAAAGTTAAAAGGAAACGAACCTACTGAAGAAATATCTAGGAGGTAAAATCAACAGGATTTATGAGTGAATGAGAGTGGGATTAGTGAGGGGAAAGAATAGAACTAGGTAATAGTGCAGCCACTAGCCACTAACCACATATGGTGGTTGAGCCCTATTGACTAGTTGCCATTAAGATGTGCCATAAGTGTTCAAATAAACACTGAATTTTGAAAACTTAATAGAAGAAATAATGTAAAATATCTCATCAATTTAAAACGATTATTACATGTCGAAATGTATTTTACATATATTGGGCTAAATAAAATTCACTGTAAAAATTAATTTCATCTGTTTCCTTTTGTTTTTTAATGTGGCTACCAGAAATTTTGTAATTACATATGCAGCTTACATTACATTTTTATTGAACTGTATGCTGTTTTAGAATGATTCTGAAACTATCGCAGCTACCAACTTTTAAAACCAACCATTCTAAAGTTCAGAAGGAATAGAGGAAGAAGACCCAGTTTGGGAAAGTGAGGGAGTTGACGAATTCAGCAAAGGCCATGCTGACTTTGAGGTAGCTGTAGGAAACACACATAGAGTGTGATCTGACCTCTGAAGCAAAAGGAAAAGGTTAGGACTGGAGGTATAGACTTGCAAGTCCTCAGCATATACACTGGTAGCAGTAAAACTCCAAGCAAAACAGCCGTGGTTCAAGATGGAATCCTGGGGGAAATATCAACATTTCAGAGGTAGTCACAAGCATCTGAAAAGGAATGTCAGAGAAACAAAAGCAATAAGGTCATGGAAGCCAAAGGCAAGGTGAATTTCAAGGAGTGTGAGGTTGGAAGTGTCAAATTCAGCACAGAAAGGGATATGACAGTACAATGCGGACATCACAGTGTCTTTAGCTATGCCAGTATGGTGGTGGACAAGGAGTCAGAGTTCATTGGGTTGAAAAGTGAATGAGAAACAAAAACTGGAGACAGTGACTGGGGAGAGCTCTTCCCAGAGGAAGGTGGAAGACAGTTAAAACCAGAATAGGTCACAGGGCCAAAGGAGGTGATGGTGGTGATAGCTGTTTGGTTTTAGGTTTCTTTCTTTCTCTCTCTCCTTTCTTTCTTTCTTTAGTATGGGCAATAATTGAGCATGTTTTTTGATTAATAATTAGTAGAGAGGGCCAAGCACAGTGCTCACACCTGTAATCCCAGCCCTTTGGGAGGCTGAGGTGGGCATATCACGAGGTCAGGAGATCGAGACCATCCTGGATAACATGGTGAAACCCCGTCTCTACAAAAAATTAGCCCAGCGTGGTGGTGGGTACCTGTAGCTCGGAAGGCTGAGGCAGGAGAATCACTCAAACACAGGAGGCAGAGGTTGCAGTGAGCCGAGATCACAACACTGCACTCCAACCTGGGCAACAGAGCGAGACTCTGTCTCAAAAACGATAATAATAATAATTAGTAGAGAGTACGAGGTTGGCGATACAATAAAGAGGATACAAGGACAAAGATAGGAGTGGATAAGATGAACAGCAAAGAGAAGGGTCTAGCCTTGAATAGGAATAAAGCTGCCTCATCTTGTGAGGCCAGGGGAGGTTGAGAGAGTAAGGGTGGACATAAGTCCTTCGCGAGGAACAGAATAGGAGGCTTAGGAAGGTTATATTTGATCTTTCCATTTCTGTTGACAAAACAGACAAAATTATCTGGGAGAGTGAGAGTACAAAGTTGGAAGGAAGGCTTGAAGGTAGTGACATTGGGGCAACCAGTAGTTGAGTCAGAGTGGATACAACTAGAATTCATTTTCTTAAATGGCTGAAAGCTGAGAATGAAGAACAAACTTGCAGGGACACAATCAGTGTAGTTGTGTTCTCTTTTCCAGCAGCACTTTGCATACCTGATGTAGAAGATAAGATGATAAATGGTTATTGATCCAGGGTTCTGAGTTTCTGAATCCAAGTGACCTAAGTATAGAAGTGTAATGATGTTGAAGGTTTTAGGTAAGAAAGCAATTCAGGTGATCATCCATTCAATCTAGGTCAAGCAGAGAAATAAGGTCAGGAGCTGCCAGTGGAGAGGTAGAAAATTAGAAGATAAAAGGAATAAGAGTCCAATGAAGTTAGAAAAAAAAAAAAGCAGATACCGTGTAAATGAAGACAAGATGGAGTTTTCAGAGTTTAAGCTGATGTGACGCTACATAAATTGCCTGATCTTACTGGCACTATTAGATTCATTCCTCAAAGATGCACCACTATCTCTAGAAGCATTTAATGTTGTAGCTGAAAAGGATATTTATTAAACATCATCTAGTCCAGTGGGTTTAGTGAACTGAGCTACAGGACAATTATGTTACTAATAACAGTTAAAATTTTCAAAGAATTGACATAAAAATAATTAGAATATATTTAAGATTATCCCTATGACCTAATAGCACTTGCAATGCAATATGCTTTCTAATTTGAAGAGAAAAAGAAGATTACAGCTGCCATGTTGTGAAGAAACATGACCTACATCCCTTACCAGGTACCCATGGAAGTGAGTTCAGCACTGGATGCTGTCAGCAATTAAGCTGCCATCATAAAAAGGTTAAGAAGCACTAATCCAATCCCAGCCCTTCCTTTTACAATAAAGGAAGCACATTTGCCACAAATGGACTTGTTTTTCTGATAACAATCACTCAAAATAGGATTTTAGATGTAACAATTCCTACTTTTTTCACTAAGGAATTGAGGGAGAGAAGCCACAAAATCAAAGTAAAACAATGGAATGAGATAAGAAAAGGCAGACATTCAAGAAAAATGGTCAGACCCCAAGGAGTAAGACCACTAAGGGGAAATTAATAAAAAGAAAAAAAAAGGAAAGTATGTGGGAACAGAAGTTAAAGACTAAATAAAATTTGAAAAGAATGCCAAGACAAATAGGATTAGTGGTAGAGGCCCTTCACAGAGAAAGATACAATATAAAATGTTAATTTTATATTCAAATTTAACACTGCCAAAATAAATCTACCAATGTTCATTACAATAGCCACTTACATCTTCTTAGTATTTGAATATCAAATCCTGTTTTGAGTATTCGAGTAAACAAGAGCAAGCAAACCCATAATTACATGACCAGAAAGGACCCTGAGAGCTAAAAGGGCATGTTCTCATTTGTTCAGCTGGAGACAAACTGTTTTTTAAAATTTATTGCCCATAACTATCACCCAAGTTTCTTTTGCCAAATAGGAAAACTTTGAAAGCAACTGCAAGACCAGCAATAGTAAGAGTGGAACAGCCCAGCCTCTTCTCTTGGTGATGAGCCTACCCTAAAAGAATATGTGTTCTGTTAGTTTCCTCCATGCTATGAGAAAACAGGTTTTGTCAAGGTCAGCAAAACCTGTATGTTACGGGTAGGTTCAGACCCCAACATCTGGCTGACATACTGGATCATAAAATTAATACAGAGACAAGGAATAAAATCATGAGAAGACAAAAGTACATGTGGAAGAGTTCTAGTGTGGCCAAGGTCTTGAACCCTCTGAGCAGGGGGTTTGACCTTGACCTTGCTTATGGTCGACCATGCAAGCTTTTTTCAGCTATGCAGCTGTCTTTTTTTTTTTTTTTTTTTTTTAACTGCGGTAGCCTAGATAAAGGTTGTAATCCATGCACCGTTTGATAGTTTGATCTTGGTAGATTACAAAAACTTACACCTAGACTTTCTCAGTAGATGAGCAGCTGCTTTTATAAAGGTAGTTCACACACCTCAGAACCTACCTGGCCAAATGCTGGGGAGCTGCATGTGCTCCCCGAAGGCAATGGACAGTGCAGTTACCCAGTTGGTTAGGAAAGATCTACCTTTGCAATCACAGGCATACTCAGGATACAGGTTACCCGTCCTTGAATTCGGCTAGCAGACTCGTTTCTAAGGCATGCCTGAGACAGAGATTTAACTACAGGGAAAAGAGTCTTCCCATTTACAGGCCTGGCAGGCCTCAGGAGGTGAACTAGATTTCCTAATTTTATACTATAAGGTAGCTGAGGTCTGTATGTACCACAATGCACTCTATAGGTCATGGTGTTAACCTTTAGAGCCAGGCCTAGGAAGGAAGGGTTAGATCAGCTGCTGTCAGAGCCTTTCTGTGCTCTGGGCCAGGGCAAGAAGGGAACTGTGGAGAGTTAACCTCAACTGGTGTGGCTTATTTACAGACTAAGGGTCTCCCCTACCCCACTCACTCTTCTCCTAAGCACACATTCTGAAGCTGGCTCTGGATTCATGAGATAGAGGGGAGAATGTCTCCTCAGGAAGCCTAGGCTTCTTAGACCTATAAATTTTGTAAGAGGAGGCAGGAGGAGAAATGCAAAGGAAAAAGGAAAGTAAAAATTAGGAGGTTTTGAATATGTTGCATGGAAAAGGAAGGTAACTGAAAAATATCCTGGTGGGTAACTGGAGTTGCGGACCCTGCAAATTCCTGAATTTTGCAATAGACAGCCATGTTTCAAGTGTCCTTCTCCAAGAGTATGCACATCGATGACTTTCTCCCTTGGTGGTAAATGTACGGTGGCAAAGCTAACTTCTTAAAAACGCCTTTGGGAATGTAATCCTTCAACTTTTGTATCTAGGAACTTGACAGTAGGAGAAGATTCACATTCACATTGAGGAGTGGGTTCACAAAATTCCTATGTTTATTTTGTTGATATTTTATTACTAATGTGTATTAATGATTTCATTTGATCATTGCAGAATTTTCTGATAAGCTATAGAAACAGCATGTCTGAACATAATTTGAAACAAGAAATAAGGAGCAAACACATACCCTTGTGCATAGGCTAGCCTTGAAGTGGACTCTACAAATGCACTGCTTTGACCCCTTTCAGAACCTTCTGTCCATTAGTAGTGCTAAGAGGATGCCCACAGGAGCCATGATTAGCTTTGGGGGAGTGGTATCAAGAAGGTAGAAGCAGAACTGATAGAGTGTTGACTTGTTACCTCAAAGAGGGATAGCCACAGTTCTGGTTGGTCACCAGAATAAGGATTAAACCCAATGGAATAAAAGGTGGGAGAAGATGAAGCAATACTGCTGAGGGTTGAGGAATGGAGAGGCACTCCTGTTGTTTCCTCACTCAGTCCCCCCCAGGAGGAGTAAAGTGACTTCTCACATTGATCTGGATGGATAAACAGGGAAGTGTAGTCCCAGGCCTGTCTTTCCCCCATTCTTGCCCCCATTCATCAAGGGAACTCGCCTGCCCACAGAGGGTGTGTGCTCTAACAGTGGAAAGAAGGGGGTCATGCCTGCAGTTTTCAGGGACAAGTTCAATTCAGGAAAGTGTTCAAAAGTCATTCTCACCTAAGACACTTATTAGTCAGTCATCCAGTATTTCCTAAATGCCTATGATGGGTCAGGCACTGTGCCAGGTGCCCTGGCACCAGAAACACAAGTGAGGACCACCACAAACACGCCCAGGTGTGACTTTTAAGTGGCCAGCTATATGGTAGAAAATAGATTTTCACATCTGATGAACTAATGCTATGACAGGGATAAAGAAGTTGTGAAAACAAGAAGATAAGATGAAGTATATATAAAGGAATTTAAAGAATAGTGAAATTGAGACACAAAATAATCAAATATTCGATGAAAATTATTTTTCTTTGTTTTCAAGACTCTACAAAATCAATTTGTTCCTAATACGAAGGAATTGGCTAAGTGACTTTTTTACATTTGGATGTTACTTCATGGTTTTAACCTTCTAGGAAATGAGAGTTTCCTAAGTATCTAAAACAGACAAAGAATATAATTTGACTCCATTTTTAGAAATTCAGGAATAGTAACAATGGCTAACATTTACTAAATATTACTCGGTGCCAAGCACTATGCTAAGAGCTTCACACACATTATTTCTTTTAATCCACATAATAATCCTATGAGGGAGGGAACACTTTCCTTCCTGATAGGCGAGGAAAGTAAGATTGCACTTCTGTTTAACCGACAAATCCATGTTTGTAATTAACAGGCCTTCCTTGTAGGAGTTTCCGTACTGTTTGCCATTTTACTCCAATTTGCAGAGCATGCTTAGAGGATTCAACACTTGAATAAAATAAAACCTCTCCGGTTGACTGATTTCAGAGCCCCCGCCCTTAACCCACACACATGCAAGGATGTTGGCTACAGTATGGCATCTAATGGCAAGCAATTAGAAGCAACTCATTTTCCTAATAGGAAACTGATTAACAGGTTATGGCATAATCCTCTGATGTTAAATCAAGCTAAACAAAAATACCTAGTACATGATGTGAGAAAAATATTTTTGCCAGCGTGTGCTAATAGTGGGCGGAACCCTAGAGTCAGATTAACTGGGATTGGCTCCTGGTTTCAGTAGCTGCTGCCTGGGTGACACTGGGTCAGTTAAAGGGAACAACCTCCCTTTGCTTCAATTTCTTCATATGTAACATGGAATAATAATAGTAATACCTATAATGTAGAGTTGTTACGAGGATCAGATGAGCTAATATACATAAAGGATTTGGATTAGTACCTATTAGTATTATATATATGCTATTATCTCAGTTATGTTTGTTATTGTAAGGACAGAAAAAAATTGTAATATATACCAAAATGTTAGCTATGATTGAAACTTGATGGTAAAATATAAAGTTCTATTTATTTCCTCCTTTCATTTCCCTGTATTTTTCCTATTTTCCTATAACACTTGGGTTATTAAAAAGTAAGTTGGCATCACATTATTGCTTGTTTAAAAGAGGCAATTTCTTGAGATTTCCTTTAATGTATAATGAACACAGCATGTTGGAAAAAACTGAAACAGATTATAAGCAACTTAGTAGTGAAATAACCTAAGAGCACAACATAAAAAGAAAGCATTCTGAAGTAGTATACGGGAAATCACTGTGATCAAAGAAGCTTGACTATTTTAAAGAAGGAACTGACTGGATTGACTGAAAACGTTAACAGTGTTCAATAAAAGCTGACTGAAAATAAGGAACCAATGTTTAATATTCATATCAAACCCAAGCTTATTAAAATGCAGCTGCCAAAAAATTAATAACTTTCTGGTTCCCTGGTTCCTCTGTAAATCCCAACCTCTACCTAATAACACAGGCATAAGTTTAAACTGTAACCATCTAACAAAGATTTTGTAAATCAAACAGAACTCCACGTTACTGTTTTGCAAAAGAACTTCATCACACAACTGAAGGAGCCCCTTTCTCACTTTTTCCTGGACTTCCCAAATCTACAATGACTATGTCTATGGTGCCTTCCTCATCGTCCACTCATTCTGCCCTGCAAAAGCACCAGAAACCTCTTCTCAGTGAGTTTCGCTTCCCAAACATTAGCCTATGCTCACATAATGAGGGCGTTTTTTATGCCTCTGTGGCTTACTGGGCTTCCGCACTATCTTGATTCTTAAAATTATTTCTAAAGATTTTTTTCTCTTATTATTGTTTCCCAGAATTTGCTCAAATGCCTGCATATGCATTATTTTGGCCACATGTACAGTTATTTCTAAGAGTTCACTAAGAGTGAGCTGTTTATTCTCAGACTTTACTCACCTAAACCACTATAAGATCCAGGCCATTAACCATGATGAAAATCAGGGCTCTCATTTTTTTCACTTTTTTCCTGTGTATCTTTTCCATGTGCAGAGCTTCCTTTGAAGTTAATGGGCCCTCCATGTGGAAGGGATTCCAAATGATACAAAACAGAATGAGAACTAAGCCTGTCATCTATTTCTCACATTCAAGGACAAAACTACACACACGAGGAAAAAATACCTCATAATTATCAAGGCTTGAATAAAATGTGGATGTTTACTAAAAATAATCCAGAGTGCTTATTTAACAGAAGAAGACAAAACACCTTAGTGAATATTTATTAATTATTTAACAGAAAGTTAGTGAGCACCTTAGATGTGTCAGAAAGCATACTGGAAATACAAGAATAAACCAAGGAAACAGTAACACACATACACACAAAGGCACAGTCCCAACCTTCATGGAGCTTATAGACTAATGAGAGAGTAGGCACTAAACAAAGTCTCACACTGATAAATGTAAAATTATAACTCTAGTTGGTGCTGCCAAGAAGTGGTTCCTTATGTGAAGAGTACTGTGACCTGCAGCGGGTATAAGAAAAGGCGTACTTGAAGTGTTCAGCACTTGAGCTGAAATGAAGAGTGTGGGGCAGGAGTGGGAGAGGGAGAGGCAAACTCAGTGTGGCCACTCTATCTAAAGCAAGAGTGAGCCTCCTACCAGGCGCGCCCGGAGGAGAGGCGAACAACACTTAGTCATGTAATTTATGTGAAGAAACTTGGTCCTTATCCTGAGAGAAATGGGAAGCCTTTCAAGTATTTAAAGTAGGGTAGCAATATGAGATTTTGATATGGTTTGGCTGTGCCCCCACGCAAATTTCATCTTGAATTGTAGCTCCCATAATTCCCTCATGTTGTGGGAGGGACTCAGTGGGAGACAATTGAATCATGAGGGATGGGTCTTTCCCATACTGTTCTCCTGAGAGTGAATAAGTTTCATGAAATCTGATGGTTTTATAAAGGGGAGGTCCCCTACACATGCTCTCTCTTGCCTACCACCATATGACTTTGCACCTCATTCGCCTTCTGTCACGATTGTGAAGGCCTCCCCAGCCACGTGGAACTGTGACTCCATTAAACCTCTTTTTCTTTGTAATTTACCCAGTCTCGAGTATGTCTTTATTAGCAGTGTGAGAACAGACTAATACATATTTGCCCATGAAAAGTTATTTTCTAGCTCTAGCTTGGTGAAGAGATTCAAGAGAGGAAAAAGGATACAAGGTGATCGATAGTTGACTATTGCAGAATCTTACATTATAAATGATGATAACTTTGACCAAAGTTTTAGAAATGAACATATGGAGATGCAGACAAATTTGAAGAATATTTAGAAAGAGAAGTTAGTATGACAATAATAAATTGGATATGGAAGATGAGAGAGAATGGGGCGTTGAAGATGACTCCCAAGGTTTACGTTTAAGAAACTAAACAGACTATGGAGGCACATTCGTGGAGAGAGAGTAGGCAGACTATGTTTAGGGAGTGGAGGAGTCGTAAGTTCAGTCTGGACATGTCAAAATGTGAACATGTGAAATAGACCATTGACTGTAAAGATGTCTGGATCAGATATGCAAATTTGTGAACTGTTGTTTGCCGATGTAAATAAAACTGTGGGTGTGAAAAAAATGACTTAAAATGAGCATTTGAGTGAGAAGAGAAGAGGGCCCAGGATGAGCCCTGATGGAAGCCAATGTGCAATGTCTGGGAGAAGAGGATGGACCCATGAAGGAAACTGAGGCAGTGCTAGAAGAGAGAGAGAACAGAGAATACGACAGAAATGAATGAAAGAGAATGTCTCAATAAGGTGAAAGGATTGAAAGGTCAAATGCCACTGTAAGGTCAAACGTAAAATTTTTTTCACTGGTTTTAAGGTTACTGAAGAGAGAATACTAAAAATATTAAACAACTGGCCAGGTGTGGGGGCTCACGCTTGTCATCCTAGCACTTTGGGAGGCCGAGGCAGGCAGACCACCTGAGGTCAGGAGTTCGAGACCAGCCTGACCAATATGGAGAAATCCCCTCTCTACTAAAAATACACAATTAGCTGGGCGTGGTGGTGCATGCCTCTAATCCCAGCTACTCAGGAGGCTGAGGCAGGAGAATCACTGGAACCTGGGAGGCAGAGGTTTTGGTGAGCCAAGATTGCGCCATTGCACTCCAGCCTGGGCAACAAGAGTGAAATTCTGTCTCAAATAAAAAAAAAAGTTAACAACTAGTATGACATCAGTCTGACCAATCCCCAAAGGTGCTGGGGTCGCAGTGCTAAAGCAGGGTACCAAAGGCTCCCTTCTGTGCCAGGCCTTTGTCTTTAATCTTTGGACAGAGGGGAGGATGGAGGGACTCAGAGAGGAGCTTCAGCATCTCTGATGAGAGAGGGGCACTTGCAGGAGCAGCCAGCTGTAACTGGTCTGAAAGCATTAAATATGAGAAAAGCCATTCTGGCTCTCCTGATGCATGCTGGCTGGGGAACATCACTGAGTGTTCTTGCTGTGGCCTGATGGAGAGGGGGAGCGCCGAATTAGAATGGGCGGGTGACAGAGGTGAAATTTTCCCATGTAAGTCTGATTTCATATGATGAATCAATACTTTGTCAGCATGTTCCAGATGCAGAAAAAAATATTCCAAAATTGCAAAAGAAGAAAAAATAAATAAAAGCAAGAATTGGCCAATGAAGAAAACATACCAGAGAATCAATTTTAAAAGACTTCCTTGAAATTTTGGTCCCTATAGGGAAGCAACAAGATGTGCTGTCATTCATTCAAATTAAAGCTATAGAGCAATTTATCAATGTCAAATGAGAATGGCTGACAAATTTTAAGGTTTTGTGTTTCTAGAACAGTCTAGAAAAATTTATTTACCCTATTACACCTCTGAAATAGAGTACCAATAGTATTACTAAGGAGATGCTCACACACTCAGGTATTAAATAAGTGTTAGTAGCCAATCCTTTGTAGAGAACCCACTACCATAAATACTGACGTTCTAGGGAAAAATGCATGCATAGATCTAATGTAGAATCCCAGTTTTAAATCTCTTCCAATGTGAAGGAATCAAGGACCTTCCTTCCTCACCTTTGATTGCTCTGTGGATTTTGGCCTGCAGGATGTGAGGATATAGACACCATTAAGCAAATAGCTGTGGGTGACTGAGGCTTTCACCTTGTGCAAACCACAACAATACTTTCCTGTCAGTCTGGTTAACCCCGTGCACTTTAGTCTTGAGGTCCTGAGGAGTGGCTTACCAACTCCCCTGTTCAGTGCCACAATCTCTTATGTATGACCCAGTTGTCTTTCCTCCTAGCAAGTAAGAGAACACACTTCACAACTTCTAACTTGCCCTTATGTATCACTACCTTTTTCAGTGTTTCTAAGCATTTACCTGCTAGTAATTACTAGGGGACAAAACAAAAGAGCTCATTCCTAAAAACAATCTCTTTCTCCTCTCTCCACTTCAAACACAATTTAGCTTTAAGAGAAAGATCAAAGATGATACTTGTGGGACCCTGATTCACTATTAGTTCATTTTCACACTGCTGATAAAGACATACCTAAGACTAGGATGAAAAAGAAGTTTAAATGGACTTACAGTTCCACATGGTTGGGAAGGCCTCAGAATCACAGTGGGAGATGAAAGGCACTTCTTACATGGTGGCGGCAAGAAAAAATGAGGAAGAAGCAAAAGCAGAAACCCCTGATAAACCCATCAGATTTCCTGAGACTTACTCATTATCATGAGAATAGGATGGGAAAGACTGGCCCCAGTGATTCAGTTACCTCCCCCTGGGTCCCTCCCACTACAGGTGGGAATTCTGAGAGATACAATTCAGGGTGAGATTTGCGTGGAGACACAGCCAAACCATATCCATCACAAAGACTAAATATAAGAGCCATGCACATATAAAAGAAAATGCCACCATTCTGATATTCTAAAATAGAGAGAGGGCTTAGGTCTCGGTGAAGACTTTTTTTTTTTTTTTTTTTTTTTTTTTTTTTTGAGATGTAGTTTTGCTCTTGTTGCCCAGGCTGGAATGCAATGGCATGATCTTGGCTCACTGCAACCTCCACCTCCCAGGTTCAAGCGACTCTCCTCCTCAACCTCCCAAGTAGCTGGGATTACAAGCATGCACCACCACGCCTGGCTAATTTTGTATTTTTAGAAGAGACAGGGTTTCTCCATGTTGGTTAGGCTGGTCTCAAACTCCCAACCTCAGGTGATCCACCCGCCTCAGCCTCCCAAAGTGATGGGAATACAGGTGTGAGCCACCACGTCCAGCCCAGTGAAGACTTTTAAGTAACCGATGGGGTTGAGGCAGGGTTTCTCAAAGTATGTTCTAAGAAATGCTATTTAAGACAGACATTCCATGAAAAAAGTTTTCATGACTAAAAAAGTTATGGAATTCCTGCAATACCATATAGTCTTCTCTCACATACACAATGCACAATTTTCTGTCAAAAATGCTGAGAAGTGCCAAGATAAACACACCTTTTAACTTTGCTTACCAACTCCAAATTTGACCACGAAGCCCTATTTTAATATCTCCAAGTGTTCCAGATGTACTTCCAAAAACAGTTGGTTCATAGAGCTGAGGTGGCTACCCTTGAGTATACAGGGTCCTCAGCTATGGGAGAAAGAAGGGAATCTCCACTGGAGCTTGGCATCTCCTCTGCCTTTCCCTGTTCCCCCTCCCCAACACCACCTGTCCACTCCACTCCATGCTGGACTGGCTTTGGATGAGTACCAAATGTGGAATGTGAGAAAAGAATACTGGATAAGGGACTGTCTCAGAAAACAACCACGTCTAGAGCAGTGCAAGGAAATAGGGGGATGATGAGTGCAGAAGTCAGTGAACAAGGGAAGCAAAGAGCAGGCACGTGAGAACCTCTTGTGGGGTCTGTTTAGAATGATCGTATGTGTGTGAAAAAGACACATCTACCCAGACAGAATGCCATCCACAGGCAGCACAATACAAGAATGAGATATTGACACAAATTGAAAGAGGGGAAGATGCATTTAGGTACGCTTCTTCCTACAGCTTCTGATATAAACAGTCCAAGAAGAAAGAACTGATATTTCATTAATATTATCACAACACAATTTATTTACATAGCAAGTGCTACCTTTTCAGAGCCAAAGATAAGCTGAGTCTACATATTAGCCAGAGACAGAAGATCCATCCATCCATCCATCCGTTGAATAGATGGTTATTGAATACTTACTATGTTAATTGAGTACCTTTTTTTTCTTTATTCTAGGCACTAGAACTTATATTCTCTAGTTGGGGTAGAGTTGTGGGTAGAGTTCAGGAATAGACAATAAACATATAAATGTATATCTGGGGATGATAAATACTATGAAAAAAAAGCAATCTAAGTGAGATAATGCATGCTCTCAGTTTATGTTGGAGAAAAAATGACGTTATTCATTTAATCAGGAAGGGCCTCTTGGATAAAATAACATTTCAACAGAGACCTGAAGGAATTTAAAGAGCATGTGGATTGTGTTGGTGTAGGGGGATGGAGGAGGGGAATGAATTCCAGGAAGAGGGAACAGTGAGTAAATACAAAAGTCCTGAGGCAGGAACACTAAGGAAGCCAATTGCCTGATCCCAGTGAGTGAGATGGGGAGGAGCCTTAGGAACTGGGATCTGAGAGGCAGGAGGAGACGGATCCCATAGACCTTAACAGTCACTGGAGACCTTTAGATTTGATTCTCAGTAGGATGGAAATCACTAGAGGGTTTTGAACAGGGAAGTAATATGATATTACTGTTTTAAAGGGTGCTTTCTGGCTACTGAGTGGAGAGACTCACGAGAGAAAGAGGAGAAGCAGCAGGGAGGCCAATAACCCAGGTGAGAGATGATAGAGCTTTGAGTAGGGTGGTGGTAATGGGCAGAGAGAGAAGTGGTCAGATCCCAGACGACAGGATTTGCTATGGGAAAGGAGATGTGGTATGAGAGGGGAAAAAGGGAATGAGAGCTCTCTGCAGGACTAGATGCCATGCCCTTGGAGGACAGAAATATTATCTAACACCTTTCTAGCTCCAGCACCAAATATACAACCTGCACGTTTTTTATTACTGAGGTATGGACAGACTCCCAGACAATGAAAAGACTGTATGCTTCATATGGATACAAATGTAAGATAAACACTCTGTTTCTTTCATTGGTATGTTCTCTTGAGAAGATGAAGATAATTTTGATGGGGATAATTTTATTGTCATTTCTTAATCAATACTTTCATCCTGCCAACAACATTTTTAGCATCTTTATCATAGCTACTAGATAGTACATGGTATGAAGGTTATAAAAAATAAAATTTTGGACTGACTTCAAGATGCCCATAGCCTCATATGTGGCATGAAACTTATGCATACTGTAAAATAAGCAACACTTCCATGGAGGTAGCAAGTCTCCAGGTACTCTAGACCCAGCTGCATCCCTCTAGAGCATGATCCTCAACCTCTTGGAGCCTCAATCTTCCCGTCCATAAATGAGGATAGTAGTACCTACTGTTGGAGGACAAATGAGAATGAACGGAGCACTAAACAGTACTTGTAACCATTACTCCAGAATATAGCATTATATGAGTAAGTGTTAGTACAGGGATCAAAAGGCATAAGTGCATGGAGAAGGAAAGGCTCTCATTCATTAGATAAATTGAGATACCTTATTTCCTTTGTACTCTTGTCAAATTGCTGTGTAGGGCAGGTGTATAAGTATATAAAGTCTTAGAGATTCTGCTAATGGAAGAACGTTTATGAAGAGTATGAAACAGGTAGAAGTGATCACCTACATTTCAATATCCACACTAAAACAGAAAGCATGTCTTAGAACACCCAGCCTAATCTCTTTCCACTCTTTGCCACATGTTTCAGCCACACTGGGCTATCTTTCTGTTTCTACAACACACAAGTTCTTTCTAGTCCCGGCTTTGCCTTCTGATAGGACTGTACCTTCTGACCTTTTCATGGTTAGCCACAGCTCGTCATGCAGAACTCACCTTATACCATCCCTCTTCAGAGAGGTTGTCCTATTGTCTCTCTCCACATTGCCCCTCCATCTTCACTTTTTTTTCATGGCAACCAATTTTAATTCGCTACACTGAAAATATACACAATTTCTTCTGGCTCATTTGTCTTTTTGTTGTTCATTTTCTGTCTTTTCCACCACTAAAATATAAGCTTCATGAGAGAGTGAGGATTTAATCTGTCTTATTTACCACCCCACCCCCAGAAGAGTGTCTGGCATCGATTCAATAAACAGGAAATTAAATCAGCAAATAATGTCAAAATCCCTTTTATAGGCAGTATTATTTGCTTCTTTGCATCAGATTATTTAAGAAGACACTCAGAAGAAATTTATGATTGAGTTTGACCTATCAGGGAATTAAAATGTGATTGACAACACAAAAGGGATAACTCCCAGCTGACGCCACATGATGCAGGATGTGCTGTAAAATTTTGTGTAAATGCTTTGGGCACTTTTGTCAAGTCCAATTTTTGATGCCAGGAAAGTTAATATTTATGTTAAGAAAGCATGGACTTCCTGAGTTTTTTGTTTTTTTGTTTTTTGAGAGAGAGTTTTGCTCTTATTGCCCAGGCTGGTGCGCAATGGTGTGACCACCCCCCAACCCTGCCTCAGCCTCCCAAGTAGCTGGGATTATAGGCACCCGCCATCACGCCCAACTAATTTTTTGTATTTCTAGTAGAGATGGGGTTTCACCATGTTGGTCAGGCTGGTCTCAAACTCCAACTTCCTGAGTTTCTTTGAGTACATCTGTTCCTCAGTTGTAAAAAAGTGGGGGAGTGGCAGAAAGAGCTAATAATAGTATATCCCCTTATAGAATTAGGGTGAAAATTAAATGAGGGAATCCATAGAACAGCCCCGCACACAGCAGGAAGTTAAGGAATGTTAATGTCACCAAGATAAAATTTTAAATAACAGTGGTCATTCTTGGAGTTTATTTTCTGAATATAATTTCTTTCTTTCCAATTTGACTTTCTTATCTCATTAAGATAACTTTCACTAAGGAAACCCTGTTTACCTTTAATCATCAAACTACACTTTCAGTAAATACCCCACTTTCAGTAAATAAATAAGACATTAATTATAAACCTGAGGACTACTTTAAACTGCTAATGTTATTAAATTAGAGGAGCCGTGAGAACTACTGGTTAACTTAAAGTTTACTGGCACAATTCTGAGAATTCAAAAGGACAACTTTATTAATTGTGATAATAAAAATGACTGTTAACCCTTAATGAATATTTACTATGAGCAGTGTGCACTTTACATGGATGTCCCACTAATCTTCTCAACAAATCTATGAGATTTGCACTGCTGTTCCTCTTTTATCTTTGAATGCTGGGAGACAGAGAGACTCAACCTTATGATGTGAACGATTCGGCTTACAAGTGGCAAGTGGGGCTCCGAACTCATCTCAAGCTCCAGGCCTATGCTATTAAATGCCCCCTCTGTTTTCAGGGATAAAAAGACAGATATCACTACAGATTTTTATCACTGGAAAAAAAGTAACCTTTGACATTCAGGAATTGTTTATGTTTTCATGAATGGCACATACTGGAAAATGGAAACACTGAAGAGGTTCAGGGCCAGAGTCACTGTGATGAAAGAATTACTCAGATTTAAGAGTCAAAAGAGTACCAACAAGTGGAAAGGGCCAAGACTTTACAGTTGATTCCTAGCTCCACCGTATGAGTCACACGGCCTGGGAGAAACTAGAGTGAAAGCAAACAATTGTGAGCCCCAGCTCTGGTGCTGGACTTCATGAGTTTAAATCCTAGCTCTACCACATAACTACATGTGTCACCCCAGACAAGTTATCCAACCTCTCTGTACCCGTTACTCAGTCATGAAGCTGTTGCTACCTAGACCATAAGGTCATCGTGAAGATTAAGGAAAATAATGAATGTCAAGTGCTTACCGCAAGGCTGGTATGTAAGAAATACTTAATCATATCAGCTATTTTTATTATTATCCATCGAAATGAAGATAAGAGTATATGCTCTGCAAGATTATTTTGAAGAACAAAGCACCTAACACACTGCCTGATGCAAAACACCCATGCAATAAATTATAGTTATTATTATAATTATGATTATTAAAATATCAAATATTCCAGAGAATGACAGGTAGAAGTATAAATACATATAGCAGTTTCTGGGCAATCCTTTCAAAAGAACCTTCTGGTCTGCAATACGGACATCATCACCAACAATAGATCTCGTGACACCTTTATAGTCAATGAGGTTTTATAATTTGTCCTTTGCTAAACCCTTAAATGGCTAAATTGAAAGTAACACTCTAACATTGAAAAAAAGGAATCCCTCTATTATACTATTTTCACAAATAAAGAAGCTCCAGTAGCCCATGTGGCTCTCTTTCTTCTATCTACTCTGTTCATTATCTGAGTTTAGCACTTACATCATCTTGTTTTGAGTTACTCGCCACTGTGTTTGCTATGTTCCCATTTTCCCAATAAGATTACAGCTTATTCGTTCAAAGCATAGGCTTTCTGGGCTTTTAGGTCAGTTCTGCTATTTACTAGCTATGTGAACTTAGGCAGCTTACTTAATATAGCCAAGCCTCATTTATTTTCAACTAAGAATTGGAACCAATAATCCTAAATTCAAGTAGATTTTGTAAATAATAAGTAAGATGAATGTATATAAAGTATTCAATTGAATGTCTGGCATCAGTGAAGGGTTGATACTATTATCAAGTAGAGATCAACTGTGCTTTATACTCATTTGGAATACCAAATACTTATACCTTCCCTAGATCACAGATTAGTCAATAAATTATTGGTACCATGGTTCTAAATCAAGGGCAATATCAACACCAAGGGCTACTGGAAACATGTAGCAGTCTTATTGTATTGTCACAATGCCTGGGAGGTCAAGGATGATAAAGGAAAATCTCTCCCATCTAAAGCAACAATAGCATTGGGTTTTATGCTATTGTTTTGTGCTCGGTTTTTAATTTAAGTCATAATTCAGTGGTTACCTCTAATTGTTAATCAAGCTTAAATCAGTTTCTTTCTTAGATTAGAATTTACTATGTTCAGAATCCTATTTCAGAGCTACACGTTTTTTGTTTTTATTTGGGTTTGTTTGTTTGTTTGAGACAAGGTATCATTCTGTCACCCAGGCTGGAGTGCCCTGGCACAATTTCAGCTTACTGCACCCTCGATCCCCCGGCTCAGGTGATCCTTCCACAACAGCCTCCTGAGTAGCTGACACTACAGACGCATGCCACCATGCCCAGCTAATTTTTGTATCTTTTGTAAAGACAGGATTTTGCCATGTTGCCCAGGCTTGTCTTCAACTCCCGGGCTCAAGCAATCCACCTGCCTCACCCTTTCAAAGTGCTAGGATTACAGGCATGAGCCACTGCACCCAACCTACATGTAATCATTGTTGTGGTGACGTATTTATTTAAATGGAAAACTGAAATAGTCAGTCAAGCCTGAAATGACAATTAAATTTAAAATACATTTTTTCCTTTGAATGACAGAAAGTAATGTCCAAAATTAATAAACAGCTTTAATATATTTTAGAGTCTCCCTTTTGGATGTTAATGTCACAGTTTGAGTCATTATTGTAGACAATTATGTATCTGGCAATTTAATTCCAGATTTTAAAATATTTAACTCTTTCATTCATTCAAAAGTTACCTGTTGGATATTTACAAGCAGATTCTATGTTAGACACACAGAATATGGTAGTGAAAATGGCAACTACTGTCCCTGATCTAACTGAGCATATAGCCAAACTGGGGAGATGGACATTAAACAAGTAGATACACAAAACTTGGGTGAGAAAAGTATGTATTTCTATGGGAAAACGCAGTTGAGGACTGAAAATAGTGTAGAAGTCAGGAAAAGTACTCCTAAGAAAGTGCTATTTAAACTGATAAATGAAATGATGTTTGGGCAATAATGGAAAAGAAGAATACAGAAAGAGCCTAAGCTATTGAAGATGACTGGAGACCTTGAGCACAGAATTCAGGAGTGTCAGAGGCAAGAGAAGGAACAGGGAGAAAGGAGGGAATGAATAATGGATATTAGAACTTTAATTTTATCTTAAAAGTAAACAAGTATTTTTGAATGGTTGAAAGCTGAGGAGTAACAGGTTCAGAATTTTTTTTGTTTGCACCAAAACAAAACAAAAGAACAACACATTAACTGTTTGACTTGTTTGTAATTTCAGCAAAATGTTTCAGGGTAGAGTGTTGGAGCTCCTGGTTAAAGCCAGTCTTTTATTTGTGGATTTTAATTACCCATATTCTTCCCAACCTGCTTAATGATGGCTAACTGAAAATTGGCTGTAACTCAAGATACTCCAGGAGGAAACTTAATAAAGGAAAGTATGTAACAGATGAATTCCTGATTTCCACTGAAAACTAAAGAACATATAAGTAACAGGCATTCTGATTTCTGATGGGAAATGGAGAGGCCCTGGTAAATATCAGTCATCCAGAGCAGCTATTTTGTTAATCCCGTAAACTAGTTGCAGATGTTGGCTCAAACAGTGAGGCTTTGCATCTGTAATTTTAAAATTGTCTCATATTTCTAAAACCTGACTCTGCATGCACCGGAAATCAGTGACATGAATTATGAACTCCAGGAAGAGGAGACGCTCAAGAAATGCCAGAAGTGATAGGAGATAATATTTGGAGCAGTGGTCAGGCTATGTGCACAGGATGAGTGAAGGATGACATGGTTCCTTCCTCCAGGACATGGATCCTGCGACCAGGCATTTGAAAATGAAATCCTGCAAGTGGATGTACCAAACAAGAGGAAGTCATTTATAGATAGTTGAGTTCCCAAAAACAAATCCTCCTTTTCCCTTTTCCTCCTCCACTTTTTATAGCAGGTCAACAGGAAGAACAGAGTTGCTGGAAAAGAAAAAGATGTTTGAAGAGAAAAATATATATATGCTAAAAATTCCATAGCTTTATTAAGAAAATCAGTTTTAGTAGACTAGGGAAGGAAACAGTAAAATGACTTGCTATTAAACTAAGGTTTTTGTTATAATCGTTCTTTCTTATAAAAGACAAAAATCCATTTAGACTCAAATTAAAACTTTGAAAAGGGGCTGAAGATGGTAAAACTCCATAAAGAATTCATATTAGTGCAAACAAATAATAATCATAGGCATTAGAAATTGTTTAAATTATGATGACTACATTTAGTATTAACATTTTTATTTCTCAAGCTTATTTTATGTTTGTTCACCATTTCCAAAGTAGTTCTCCATCCAGGCAATACAAATGGTAGTACAGCTAATAATCTGCCCACAGGGGCCATCCATCACAGGCTAAGTGTGCAAATAACCTTACCAAGAATCAGGACAAAAACTTCAGCCAATTATTTGGTAAGGCAAGAGTACAGTGCAAAGCTTCAAGGAACTGAGGTTTAATTATAAAACCAGGACACTCATTTCCTGGATAGGGAACATTCATCCCATATAATTCAGCCTAATGGAATTCCCTGGGGTGGGGAATGGATTGGTTGCCGAGTCAAAGAAATTTCATAGTAACTTTGGGAGTAAGACATTTCATTCCCCAATTAGTGAATGCTCCACATGTTTACATTTTTTCAAGAGATTCTCTCTTAAGTTTCACTTATTTTCTGCACTTATATAATTAGAAAATATATATTGCTAGGCAAATAAACCACTTTGCCCTTTCCAGAATTATTCAGATACATCTGAGACCTGCATTAACTCTTTCAAGTTACTAAGAATATTCCAATGAAATCACAATCTTGCTGTACCATGCAAATTACTCCCAAGGGAAAGTAAAAATGATTCCACAGAAGCTGTAAGAGACTTGGTCATTGCAAATGTCTGAGGGAAAAAAGAAAAGGAGGGACTCACTAAGGGGTGGGGGATTTATGGCAAATGGAATTTTGAACTAACACGTAGAGTTACTATATGATAAATCTGAGACCCTAAGATTAGAAGACATATACTTATCTGAGGAGGAAAAAAAAATTAGATTGTTCTCAAATGGGATTATCCTATTACAACACAAAATTTTAAAATTTATGATAAAATGTCCTGACAAGCCCTGGCATTTAGGTACCTTGACACTGAGACAAGATACAGCAGAGTCCTGAGTGAGAATGGAGCCCAGAAGGTTAACCACTGGGTACCCCATGCCTAACTGCTCTGATCAACATACGCTTTCTTTTTTATGAATACATAATGCAGGACTCCTTGAAATACCTTAAGAATGTAAAGATGTTTCATATTTTGTGGAATATCCTGACTCAGGAAAAATTCTGTAATGTTATTGCACTGAATGTGAAAAGATTCGTGCTTTGGGGACAGAAACTGCAATTTGCCTTGGTCATGGCGAATTTGGGACATATTTATTTTCAGAGGATTTAATTTCAGTATGAGAAGCAACGAACAAAAATAACAAAAGAGCACTATTGGAAATATATACAAGAATGTCTCATCTATTTACTCTGATCTTCACTGGGATAATGAATCAGTGGCATCCTTCCAAAAGAACCTTCTGGTCTGCAATATGGACATCATCACTAACAAAAGATCTCGTGACACCTTTATAGTCAATGAGGTTTTATAATTTGTCCTTTGCTAAACCCTTAAATGGCTAAATTGAAAGATTCGGAGTTCTCGCACGATAATAAGAGAAGAAATTGACATCCCTGCACAGCAGTCTCAGCCTATGAACTGACAGTGATTCTCCCAGCTGGCCAACAGCTGAAAACCCTTTTACTGTTTTTTCCACATCCTACTTAGTAACTATACTGAGTTTCACCATCTTCTTAAGACATCCTTGTAACTCCTACTCCCCTCACTCCCAACAGATGAACCAGCCTCTTGTTTTATCTAGCACATTGAGATAAGCAGGAATAAAGTACACAGTATTTTTTTCTCCCCAATTTCGGTGACATTTCTCTTTCAACGGGAATTTTAATAGTAGTGCATATTCATTCTTTTTTTATAAAGAATATCGTTACCTTAAATTGAATAATAAGAAAATTCATTCAGTGGCAAACGATCACTCCCAATAACCAAATAAGTCTTGTAGAAGAAAAGCAAGAACGTTTCATAAGTATATCAATATAACAAATTATGTAATTTATTCAATATGTAAGACCATAATCACTTCAATGAAATTCAATGCCCATTTTTGATAGAGAATCTCAGATACAGAGGAATAGAAGAATTTACTTTTTTAAAAAATCTCTTTTAAAAAAAAGAAATTAGGTTCAGGGGTACATGGGAAGTTTGTTACACAGGGAAACTTGTGTCACAGGGGTTTGTTATGCAGATATTTCATCACCTAGGTACTAAAACTAGTACCCATTAGGTATCCTCTCCCTCCTCCCACCCACCTAAGTTTCTTTCCTTCTTTCTCTCTTTCTTTGTCTTGCTCTGTCTCCCAGGCTGGAGTACACTGGCACAATGTTGGCTCACAACAACCTCCTCCTTCTGGGTTCAAGCAATTCTCCTGCCTCAGCCTCCTTAGTAGCTGGGATTACAGGTGCCTGCCACCACATCTGGCCAATTTTTGTATTTTTAGTAGAGACGGGGTTTTGCCATGTTGGTCAGGCTGGTCTCAAACTCCTTACCTTAAGTGGTCTGCCTGCCTTGGCCTCCCAAAGTCCTAGGATTACAGGCCCAAATTTCTTTCTTTATCATACTAAATATATTTAAAACAAAAATCCAACATTAAAACTGATGGTAAAAGACTAAAAACATCCCCACTGAAGTAAAAAGCAGTTTAGAAAATCCAGTACTATTTTATATTGTTCTGTAAGAAATAATATATGAAAAGAGAAATAAAAGATGCAACTACAAATGTAAAATAAAAATTATAATTGAATTTTTTAAAACTACTAGAGAATCCAGTAAACTCCAGTGATACAAAATAAGTGCTTAAAAATCAATGGTTTTCATGTAGCAATAAAATTATAAGATATAATTGAAAAATCCTATTTAAAATTACAACATATTTTCAGTTATTTTATATTTTAACAAGAAATATAAATTTACCTAAATTAAGGGGGAAAACAGAAAATTATAATAAACAGAACAAATAACTATTTTATTGGATGGGAAAACAGGAAGTGAAAAAATGAGACTTCATCCCATATTAATTTATAAGCTTTACACACACAACCAATCAACATTCAAATAGAACTCTAGTTGGGATATGACAAGATTTTAATCTTAAACTGAAAGAATAAGTAATCTACAAAAGCAAAACTCATTTCTGAAAAAAGAATACTAAAAGGAAAAACCTAGCCGTTATTAAAACAAACAGCTGCAATAATTAAAAAGTGTGTCACTGTACAAAAATCAACAGATGGAGGGACAAGACAAATAACCTAGACACGGACTCTACGTGAAGAGTTCATCCTTCACCAGGACTGAAGCCAGAATTCTGCCACTTATCCATTGTGTGACCTAGGGTAAACTATTTGACTTTTCTAAGCTTCAGTCCCATCATTCATAAAACAGGAAAACTACTGGACCCTATTTCAAAGGGTTGCTATAGAACTGCATGAGTGGATGTAAGGAACACATTTAAGGCAATATCTAGTCATAGAGTAAATTTTAAGGAATGTGAACTGCTATGATTATTATGCTATTATTGTTGACAGTATACAATCACGGAAGTATTGCAAATCAATGGTGATAGTATGGACTGTTCATATGATTATATTTGTACATTAGCCCCTTTGGAATAAAAATAATAATAGCGGCCAGGTGCGGTGGCTCACGCCTGTAATCCCAGCACTTTGGGAGGCTGAGACAGGCGGATCACGAGGTCAGGAGATCGAGACCTTCTAGCTAACATAATGAATCCCCATCTCTACTAAAAATACAAAAAAAAATTAGCCGGGCGCGGTGGCGGGCGCCTGTAGTCCCAGCTACACGGGAGGCTGAGGTAGGATAACGGCGTGAACCTGGGAGGCAGAGCTTGCAGTGAGTGGAGATTGTGCCACTGCACTCCAGCACCGGGGACAGAGTGAGACTCCATCTCAAAAAAATAAATAAATAAAATAATAATAATAATAATAGCCGGTAGTAAATGAGTTGTTACAAGATACATAGTGCTTTACATAAACTAATGTGTTTAATCTTCATAACAACTCTAAGAGGTAGATGTAATAATCATACTCCTTTTGCAATGAGGAAACAGACAAACAGAGGTATTAAGGAACTTGCCTTAATATGGCTGGCAAGTGGCAGAACCAGGCATTGCAGATTCTGTGCTCTTAGCCTCTATAGTCTGCTCCCTAAGTTAGTGCCTCACCTCATACCCTGTGCCATGACAAATCTCAGATGGGTAACAGGGACAAATGTCAATAATGGATGCATTAAAATGCTACAAACATAAGGATGAATACTTAACTGCTCTTGAGGTAGGTACCACCTTTCTAAATATAAACACAGTAGAAGAAATGAGAGAACAAAGAACAATAAATATTACTATAAACCATTTTTTAAAACTTTACCTCAAGAACCTTATAAACAAAATTAAATTCTACATAAGAAAATGTTTAAAAATTGTTAATAGATATGACAAAAGGTCAGTATAATTATTATATCAAAATTCTGTTATAAATCAGTAAAAGTTTGAAAATATCAAAGAGAATATAAACACCAGCATGAATGGCTCATTCTAAACAGAAGATACTAGTGGTCAATAAGCATGAAAAATATTTCTCCTCACTGGTAAGTTACAGACATAAGTGACTGTGGTTTAAGAAGACAGAAGTATATGATCATCAAACAAACAAACAAAATTTAAATAGCTAAGTATAAAACTCCACAAAAATATTGGAAGAAAATATAAGCAAGATAAAAAATAAATGCCATAAAATGTTTAAAATGGTCTAAACCAAAATTATAACTTTTTGTTTTATAATATACAGTAAATAAATTGAAAGTTAAGAGATAGATAAGCAGAAAATATTTGTCCTGTATATAATACAAACAAAATTAATATCCAGACTATTTTAAAAATTCTAAAAATCAATAAGAAAATATTACAGTGGTTCCCTAAAACGGGCAAAAGACACATCAGACATTTCATAGGAGAAGAGATACCAAAGTCTGTTAAATAGGTATAAGGCTGGTCTGTAACTTTCTTTTTTTTTTTTTTTTTTTTGAGACGGAGTCTCGCTCTGTCACCCAGACTGGAGTACAGTGGCACGATCTCGGTTCACTGCAACTTCTGACTCCCTGGTTCAAGCGATTCTCCTGCCTCAGTCTCCTGAGTAGCTGGGATTACAGGCATGTGCCCCACCACGCCCAGCTAATTTTTGTATTTTTAGTGGAGATGGGGTTTCACCATGTTGGCCAGGATGGTCTCGATCGCCTGACCTTGTGATCCACCCTCCTTGGCCTCCCAAAGTGCTGGGATTACAGGCGTGAGCCACCATGCCTGGCCTCTGTAACTTTCAATAAGTAAAATGTAAATCACAACAACAATATATTATTTTTTCTGTTAGATTATCAAAAATTATATAAAATATAATTATCCAGTACTGGGGATTGAGGTACTTACATATATAGTTGTTGGGTCTATGAACTGGTTCAGCTGTTTTGGGAAAACTGGAAACAGCACAAATACTTATCCTTAGGGAAATGTGAATTAAGTATGGCACATCCATACTGTAGAACACTATAATATTATGTCACAAAGAAGTTTTATCATTTTATGTCTGCGAATTTACATGGAAAGATCCCTAAGACATATCATTAAGTGAATAAAGTGAGTTCAACTTCAAATATTTACTCAGCAGCTACCATACACCAGCTTTTAGACGTTGTTAGGGATACATTAATCAACAAAAGAGATAAAACTCCTTGCCTTGGTGGAGTTTACAATTTTAGCACAAAACATGTACAATATTTGTCTATTTTTATTTTTTTAAATCACAGTGTCTTTGTATGTGGGTGGGTATGTATACATGTGCTTGTGTGTGTATATATGTGTATATATACTCCAAAATGATAACAGTGGTGGTAGCTATGGAGGTGAGGTAGTGGAGGTAGCTATGGGTGGGGGTCAAGAGTATATTTATTTTATCTGCATTATTTAACTTTTTCACAGTAAAAATGTGTTCATATATTTACTGTTTAACTTGAAAACTATAGATTCAAAATTATGTACTTTGGATACAAGTAACAAATGGATACTTTGTTGGCTCTGTGGATACTTTGTGCTAAATAAGCTATACAGTGGTTAATAAAATAATATCTTCGGTGAGGAACATTAACATTTTTAAATGTTATCAAAATTCCAAGGAATTGGAATAATATAGGCATTTGCTTACTTGGAATCAAACATACCACACTTGTGAAAAAGAGAGCATCAAACAGGATAAAAGAGACAGAGGGAGGAAAAGAGGGAAGCAGGGAGGGAGAGAGAGGAGCTATGGGGCAGCTGAAGGGAGGCAGGAGAAGAGATGCCTTTGTTTCACCAGTTGTTCTTCCTCTGGTGAAACAAGACCACGATCTACTGTCCCAAAGTTAAAACACAGCAGAAAACCTAGATTCTGCCTATTGAAGGGGTTTTTCAAAGTAATTTTGAGTAGATAAGATAATCTCTTCACTGGTTTCTATGCTCTAAGCCCTCCATTAAGATGCAACTTGGCTTTAAAAATATGGAAAGTACATCTGCTTACTTTCTGGGGAAAAAATGTAAGTGGCATACATTAAATACTATTCCAAATAAAACTCTAGATCTCAAAGATGCAGAACAAATTAACAGGCTGTATATTTGACAAAGTGTGGTTTTCATAAACTCCAATCTCTATTTTATTATAATAAAATAATGATTATTATATTCTATAAGCTATTGACTGGCCCCTTTGGAGATATTTTTATAGAATTAAAAAATAAAATGGCAACAAATTCAAATAGCCATTATAGTTTTTTGGTTCATCAGATTAATTTATATAAACCCAAGTTCATTCTTTTCAGATCTAATGGCTTTATTATAAGAAAAATTTTAAGTGGCCGGGTGCGGTGGCTCACTCACACCTGTAATCCCAACACTTTGAGAGGCCGAGGCAGGTAGATTACCTGAGGTCAAGAGTTTGAGACCAGCCTGGCCAACATGGTGAAACTCCATCTCTACTAAACATACAAAAATTAGCCAGGCATGATGGCACATATCTGTAATTCCAGCTGCTCAGTAGGCTGAGGCAGGAGAATTGCTTGAACCTGCGAGGTGGAGACTGCAGTGAGCCGAGATCATGCCATTGCACTCCAGCCTGGGCAACAGAGCAAAACTGTCTCAAAAAAAAAAAAAAAAAAAAATTAACTAATAAAAAAAGCAAATGAATGTAAATGATGAGATTATAAATAATTGGACTATAAAATGAGATTCTTGATGAAATTTACAAACCATTAGAACAGTGGTTAAACACGGTGATTAAGATTTGAATCCTGGTGCTATCATTTATGATCTGTGTGACTGGGCACATTACTTGGCCTCTCCATGCCTCAGTTTTCCTATCTGTAAAACTGAGATAATAGGGGTACCTACCTCATAGAGTCATTGAGAGGAATTAATGAGCTGATGTGTGTAGAACACCCAAAACCATACCTAAGTACCTAACTAGTATTATCTCATTTAATACAAAAACCTTATGAAACAGTTACTATTATTATCAGCTTATTAAGGATTAGAAACCTGAGGTACAGTAAGGTTTAATTAATTTACTCATGGTGACAGTGACTCCACTGTGTCAGCTCTGAAGAACCATTCATTGCACTATGTTGCTTCTCAACCTAGTATAATCAGTAGAATTATTTTTGAAAGGAAAGGGAGAGAAGGTGAAAGACATGAATAGGAAAAATAATTAAATTTCATTAATAAATAAACCACAGGGTTTTAATGATGAGGTGTTAACCATCTTATATTCCTTTAAAAAGACAACATACACAAAAATCCTATTATCCAAATTAGGTTGTTCTGAAGACAAATAATGCTCAGCAAGTACCTGCCTTCACCTGTGATGCACCTCCTCCAGCATCTATCCTTTCTTCTTCCAACAATAGCTCTTTCACAGGAGAGGCAGCCCATGTGTTCTGGTGAGGAGCCTCCCCTGTGCCATATGATGTGACCTAAGTCAACCAGTATACCTCATTCTCTGGCCACAGTGAATAGTTCAGAAATGAGCACATGATCCACACCAGTCCAATCAGACTGAACCTTAGAAGGTTTTCTGAAAATCCAGGGAGAAAGACTCTTACTTCTGCTGGATTCAAACTAGGAAGAAAATTCCCTGGAGACTGATGACACTCATCTTGCAATCCTTTGGGGCAAGAACAGAACCACAGCAAAAGAGCAGACCAAAAATATGGAAAGAAAAAAACTAGTTCATAGTGACACTATTTGAGCTGTGGATTAAATAATGCTAATTCTATCCCTGAAGTGTCCATTCATGTAAACTAACAAATTCCCTTTTTTCCAGGGTCATTTGAATTTTCTGAAATTTACATCTGAAAAAATCCTAACTGATAGAGATATCGGTATAGGAAGTCAGGTAAGAGTTGGGGTTAAGAGTGACAGACCCTAAAAGGTGGAATTAGCTGAGTGGAGAAAGGCGAGAGGGCTGGAAGGATCTCTCTTAGGCTAGGATGTTGGCAATCCTTGTTATCTATTTGTTAAAGAACTAATTAAAATCTCACCTTTTTAACATTGGACTCAAACCATGTACATACAGAGGGTGAAGAACTAGGGGACATGGCAGGAAAGTTTCAGGATAGTGAAGTCCATTTATAATTTTCTGAGACCTGTGAGAGATCCTATGAAAAAGAGACAAGTGTCTACTGAAACTAGTTTTCAGAAGGTAAGGAGAGAAGAAAACCCTGTTTGGAAGGAAATGTCTTCTTCTGTTTGCAGCCTGCAATACAAAGGTTGATAATCCAGTTACCTGGAGACCTTGTAGGTTTGAGAAAGTCAAATTTCATATTCCAGTCTAAAGTTAGAACAATAGTAGGCACATGGATGACAAACAAAACTAATAATAAGCTTGAGACTAAGAGGTACCCTGATATCTAGACTCACCCAAGCACCTGCTCTACTCCCTGCTTAAAGAAAAAATATTTCCAGTTATACAATTGCAGATGGATACATTCTCGGGCCAAGGAGCATGTCAGCAATGCCTTCCTGCTAGACTCTTGAGGGCAAAGGAATGAATTATTAGTCATGTAAATGCCACATCAGTCCTCCTGGCCCCTAACATATTCCAACCAATGAAATTTCATCCCCATTTGTATTCAGCTACTCACACCTTCTGAAGACAACATTCCACAGATATCTTTAGTTATCACTTGTTGTGCCCCTCCCTCCAGTGTCCGTTATCTCTTACTCCAATAACATCTCTGACTTTCAGGAGGCATTCTCTTTACTCTGAAACTTTCAAGTACAACATGCCACTCCCTGACCTTAACCTCCCACTTCATCATTTCTTTTCCTTAATCCTAGCACAAACTTTTTCTGATTTTAGTAAAACCTCCAATTCCCTGGCTTGCCCATTTCCTTTCAATTTTCAGTGAACATCATCCTTTTTTATCTTTTTTTTTTTCCTGGGCACAAGCTCAGAGTATATTTTTCTATTTTCCTTGCAGCTAGGTGAGCCCAAACCACTAAGTTCTGTTCAACGAAATGGAAATGATGTGTGCCACTTATGGACTGGTTCTTAAAAATCTCCCTTGACCAGGCTTCTGTCTCTTTCCCACCTGCTGGAAAAATGAAATTTGCAGGTTCTATGCAGGAGAAGGTGGAGAAGGGAGATTTTGGAATCTCTGTAATTCCAAAACCCAGTCTGTTACTGACCATGTGAAGCCAGGTATCTCCCTGCCTCTTGATGACCTTCATTGAATGATTATAGCAGGGTGAATTAAATTTGTATTATGCTAATCTACTGAAATCCTGAGGTTGTTTGTTACCTGGTTAATCTATCCTGATTAATATATCAACTAAAGCTACTCATGTGAGATTACACAGTCCTTTACCTCAACCTGTCTCTCTTAAAAACTCTAACTCATCTTCTCTCTTGATGTTCCATGCTGCCTCCCTAGAAAAACCCCAGATCAGAATATCAATTCATTTGTCTGGGTCCTCAGCTTTATGCCATCTTCCAACTGTAGAGCAGAAGAACAATTTACAAGGCCAAGAGAATTCATGCTGTCACTGGACCCTCAGATAGTCCCTAACCTGCACAGGACCTTCCACAGTCCAACTATCTGACAACTTCCTTCAAGTTCCTTGAGATCTTAGAAACATCTAACTATTGATTATTCCCTCCTTGAAATATTCTCTCCCTTTAGCTTTTGTTCTACCACTCTCCAAGTTTTCCTACCTCTCTCATCACTTCTTAAATGCCTTTCCGGTTCCCCATTCAGTTCCAGTTCTTTCTCCATCATGCTTTAAGTCTTATATTCCTTTCTATGTTCTCATCCTTTGGAGGAGGTCTCATGTACTCCTATGGCTTCGGCTACCATGTATTTATTGACAACAGTGAAAGTTATGTCTCTAGTGTACATGAGTCCTGAACCTCAAACCCCAATGATATCTCCAATAAGCACAAACATATTCAAAATTGAAATCAGCACCTTCTTTTATTTTATTTTATTTTGAGACAGAGTCTTGCTCTGTCGCCCAGGCTGGAGTGCAGCAGTGTGATCTCAGCTCACTGCAACCTCTGCCTCCCAGGTTCAAGTGATTCTCCTGCCTCAGCCTCCAGAGAATCTTGGATTACAGGCGCTCGCCACCATGCCTGGCTAATTTTTGTATTTTTAGTAGAGATGGGGTTTCACCATGTTGACCAGGATGGTCTCAATCTCTTGACCTCATGATCCACCTGCCTCGGCCTCCCAAAGTGCTGGGATTACAAGCATGGGCCACCGCGCCCGGCCCTAAATCAGCAGCTTCTGCTCTCATCTCCCCGACACCTGCTCCTCCTTCTCCTGTACTCCCTTTGTCAGTACATGCCCTTAGCCATAAGCCTAGAAGGATGACTTAACCCCCTGAGAACTCTTTATAACCCTTCGAATTCTACCCTCTGAATATATTTTGAATCTGTTCCTTCTGCTAAATACTACCGGCAACCAATGTTTTTCTTACCTGAATAAAAGCATCCTCACCAATTCCCATATCTCTAATTTGTCTCCTTTGATCTATTCCATTACAGACCTTTCTAATATAAAAATCAGTTGAGTTCCCTTCCCTATTGGAAATCCTTCCATGACTCTCCAATACCTTTGGAAGAAAGAGTTCTCTGTCTCTTCTGGACTTAAACACTTTTATCCAACTTCCCACAGGACGTTTTTACTTCAAACTCCCACGGTGACTCATACTCAGAAAGCTGCCTTTCCTGACTTTGGATACCAATCTGACTTTTTTGCTATGCTCTTTTCTTCATGAAGAGCAGCATCATCTTACTTGTACCAAAATCATAAATCTTGATGGCATTGAAGACAACCTCCAGCCTTCTCTCCAACATCACATTCATCACAGATGTTTTGGATTCTTCCTACTTAATAACTCTTGAATTCATCAGCTTTTCCTCAAATTCAGTACAAACACCCAAGCCCAGATCACCACAATTTTTCATCCACATCAGCCTTCTAACTAATCTCCTTTTTCCAGTCTTGTCTCGTCTTCGAAGTCTTTCTCTACAAATGTTAATATGATTGTGTTTAAAATCTTACTATAATTCTATACTGCTTTAAGCAACATAAAAATAGCTTTAACGGGGCTTACGTCCTAATGAAGGAAGACAAAAAAATAATAGATAAATAAATAAGATTGTTTCGATAGTGAAAGACATGGGGAAGGGAGGGTGACTTTAAATCTGGTGACCAAGGCTGGTCTCTTGAAGAAGTGATGTTTCAGTAAGACCTGAAGGGTCAGAAGTAACTAGCCTTGGAAAAGGAAGTGGACTTCAGTTTGCTTACTTACCATCATCCCTGCTGGGCTGTGGGCTTCCTGAGGGTGAGGCCTGCGATTGATGCATCATCGTGCTTCTCTAAACACCCACCACAGATTTTGGCACAGATAGGTTTTGAATACATGAGTGGAAGGATGAATGAAGGTTAAATTTAAAATTCTGAGCAGTCCAGCTTTCGGTAAATTATGTGCTCACATTTTTTTGTACATTTGCTGACATCGACTCGTGAAACTATTAAAATTTCTAGGCAGACATAAACAAATCGAATTTAGACTTTAAAGGAGAGTGTTGTCTTTTTCGAATCCTTCTAAAATATTTCAGAACAGACGCTGCACAACAATCTCCTATAACCAGCAGCCCTAAGAGGACAGCAGCCTGGATGAATCACTTCCTAGGACGCTGCAGAGTGTTTCAGCCCCACCAACCATAAAAGCCAGCATCAGTCGGAAGGCTGGGCCCCAAAACTCCCTGGAGTTGAGCCTCTTAATAGGCAAAACTGTTTTCATATAAACCCCAATCAATATCATATGCTGAGATTCATAAAGAAAAAATTTCAAGTCATTATGGTTTATTTCTGTTAAGTAGGAAGAACTACTAAGGATCCTTTAAAATATATCGTATCATGTATATATTATTGGATTTGATTCTGGAAAATAATATATTCTAGTTCATAATCCCTTGCTTGCAAATTACGTTTTTTTCTTAGCAAATTTGGCAGCAAAAGCTGATCTGATGTGAGAGGATTTATCTCTTACTTAAAAGTTTACTTGGTGTGACTATTCCTTTGTTTCACTGCAGAAATAGAATATGTTTCATTATAGGGTGCTGTCTCTAACTCCACAAAATGTAGGGTAATATATGATATAGTTAATAAACTCCAAAAAATTCTGAACTTCAAGGCATGCTTTGCCCCAGAAGTTCTGGATAAGGAATCTATATTCCATGATAACACTGACCCAATTCTATTATCTTGAGATATAATACTTCCATAATGTGTGGGCTTTGAAGTAGCCAGCAAAAGTTAAGTCACAGAAACACAATTAGCATGATTTGAGTATTTGGAAGTAATGTAACTGAAAGCTGTTGCAAGTTTCCTCTGATTTAAAGTATGTATATATGCCATTATACTATTGCTTTTCCTATATGTACATACTTCTATGAGCTAAGCAATACTTCTGACTATGAGGAAACTTTTATAGGTAAATCCTTTATAACATACCCAACCACAATCTGGGCACTGCAGGCATCAGAACAATTTCCATAGCTTCTAATTTTCCCAAGTGTTTTATTGTTCTCATTTTATAAATTTTATAATTTTCTTGTACTTAAACTTTTTCTCCCAAGAGTTTGAAGAAACAGCACGTAACCTCCGGGAGTAATGTTTCTATTCTTTACAAGGCACATATCTGGTACTGGGCTGCAAACCTCATTATGTATATAATTTCTGAATCCCACCATCATCCCGAGAGATATTTTCTATTCCTCCCATCACACGGCTGAGCAAACTCAGGCACAATTTGTCCTAGGCCACATGGCTCCTAAGTGACAGAACAGAATTTGAACCCAGGAATGTCTAGGTCCAAAACCTGTGTCTTCCCAAAATATCATGGGGTGAATAATTGACTCGTGCTCTAATCTCATTCTCAAATTGTGCAGAGTTGGAAGAATAAGCCTGCTTTATTCATGGTAGAAATTAGAGTTTAATTTTTTTTCTAAATGCCTATGACAATGTCTTTACACTTCCATAAAAGAAGACACAGTATCTGGTTTTCAAAGATTTAACTCTATAACCACATAAAATGTCCATCAACATAACTTTGTTTTTCTGTTTTTTTAAAATAAATGCAAGTAATTGGAATTGGGTAGGCTTATCAACAAACACAGCAAAATCAGATATTCAATATTTACCCACCTTTTAGAAGCATCATCTACATTTATTGGAAATATTATCATACAAGGGGAAGAGAAAGGCTTACACCTCATAACAACATAGCATAAAAGGACAGAGATGAAGATCATTAATGATTTTAATTATTTTAAGGCCCATTAAAATTAGAGAAATATCAAAGCACCCACAGTGTTAAGGGTTTATTATTATAGCATTTTAGAGTTTACTAGTTCATACCTTTCAATCACAGCAAGTTATTAGCAGTGAAGGGATGAACCCTCTTAAGAGGATTTTTATTTCAATGATAGGGTGTTACGGACAAGACAACCTAAGTTTTTTAAAAAATTAGTAGCAAGCGCTAGTTGAGTTAATCAGTTAAAGACAAACTGTGCCCTTGGGAAGCTAAATGAAAAAGCAACAGTAAAGCTTACAGAACTTAGCTCGTACAATTTGCCTTGAAGGCGGAAGATTGGTTCCCTGAAATAGCAAAGAATTATATGCTTTAGTTCAGAAAAAAAGTTTTTAAAATAAAGTCTGTTATTACCTCTTCTCCTTTCAAAACAATGGGAAAAAAAATCTAGAGCAGAGGTTTCAATTTGTTCAATAATTGTACCTCTGAACGTTTTTTAAAAACTATAACACCATCATTGTTTTGACTTGAAAAGAAATAACAATGCAAATACTCATTATCACATAAAACATAAAAGACACAGCAAACTGTCGAGTTAATACAATCTCTGCAGAGCGCTATTAGTCAGAGACAGCTGGTCAGCCCAAAACACAAAAACTCAAAAGATCAGATCTTCTTAGGAATTAACATCTTCATTAACCAACAAGAATTTAGTGCGGCAGAGATTAAATCCAACAACTGCCTTCTTCATGAGCTGTCCCTTCACTGATACCAAGCTGTGCAAATGTGTGAACTAGTTAGCAATCCCAGAAAGCTCATGCAACTACTCACCATATTTTAACCTTCAACTGACTCACAAACTCAATGTTAAATTAAACTTAGGGGTAATGTAAGCAAGCAAAATAGGACACGAGGAGTCAAATTTGAAATGCAGAGCAAGTAGCAGAAAAGTTATTTAAAATAAATCAATATGGTTAACTGCATAAAGTAGCCAAAAAGAAATGCAATTTGCTCCAAAAATTTTTTAAAGCAAAAACAAATCAAAATGAAAAGCTGCATTTCAAGCAAAATTTGCACGTGATTAATTTGCATTAAAAAAAGTCAATCAAGCGATTTAGTTCAAATTCTTTGGGACATGCATAGACTGATGCTCTTATGCAATTCCTACCTGATTTCCAATTGTGGTTTTCTTGTGAACCTGACTGCTCCTCTGTTGAGCACTGAGAAAAGCAAAGGAAAGCAGCACTGAAGAGACACATACAATTTTTTCCTGAACAAGTAACAAATACTAAAATATATACAGGCTTTAAAAAAAAATCAATGGAGGCAGACCTAATACCAAAATTCCAGCTCAGTGTAATTCTGGAAGCAAAACCAACTCAATGGGACTCCTAATAGCACATAACTCCTAGTAGCACATAAACCAAAAATATAATAACACCATTGAAAGAAAAGCTGCATTGCAGCATTAATAACATATGAGTTGACATATTTGCAATGTCCCACAGGTAGAGAGAAGAGTTGTAATGGAAATTAAGTTAATGCTTATTGAGTATATACCATGTTCTAAGTGCCTTATAGATATTAATCATTTTTATTCTCACAGCAACCCCATGAAGTAGTTATGATTATTCTTCTTGTTTTATAGATGAAGAGAGAAGCTAAGTGACTTTCCCAAAGTCACTCAGCTAATAAGTGGAGTAGTATGGCTCCACATCACAAACTCTGTGATATTATCCAGTCTCACTGCTTTGAATTCCAAAATATTCTGACAACTCCTTTAATGCATCTCTGGTTTGAATCTGCCATGCAGATCCAAACATGTATGAGTTCCAACACTGGACTTATTCATGTTTTTAACAACTTAACATCTTCACTTGGGTATTTAATGGGCATATCATTCTTAATATTTCAAAACTGAACTCCTGAAATCCCCCCTAAAATCTGCTTCACCCGCAGTCTTCCTTCCTCCTCTTAACTAGTGGCAATTCTATACCATACGTCCAAGAGCTTAGGACAAAATCTTTGTCTCCTCTTTCTCTCACAACCCATATACAACCATCAGAAAATGCTGTCGACTACTTTCTTACAATACTTTTAACATTTAGCCATCTTTTCATCACTTCCATTCGTCCCTCCTTGGTCCAAGACACTGCCATCCCTCATCTGGATTACTGTAATCATTTATTCTCTGGTCTCTGCTGCCACACTTGTCTCCCTGAAGTCTATTCTTTTTTTTTTTTTTTTTTTTTTTTTTGAGATGGAGTCTAGCTCTGTCGCCCAGGCTGGAGTGCAGTGGCCAGATCTCAGCTCACTGCAAGCTCCGCCTCCCGGGTTTACGCCATTCTCCTGCCTCAGCCTCTGGAGTAGCTGGGACTACAGACACCCGCCACCTCGCCCGGCTAGTTTTTTGTATTTTTTAGTAGAGACGGGGTTTCGCCGTGTTAGCCAGGATGGTCTTGATCTCCTGACCTCGTGATCCGCCCGCCTCGGCCTCCCAAAGTGCTGCTGAAGTCTATTCTTAACAGATACCAGAGTGATACTTGTAGAAGGACTGTGTCACCCTCCTGCTCGAAACCCTGTACTGCATCAACACCATTCCACATAATGGTAAAAGCCAAAGTCCATACAAGGGTCTACAAGGCCCTACTCAAGCAATCCCCACCACTGGCTCTTTGACTCATCTCCTCCTACCCTTCACCTCGTTCCCTGAAGAGTTCCAGCCACGCTGGCACTGGCTCTTTTTCAAACCCATCCACTACACTCCCATTTAGAGCCTTCAGGAAAGCTAGCTCCCTAGGATTTGCTTCCCCCTTTCATCTGCATGGTTCCCAACATCTCCTTCAAGTCTTCATTCAAATCCATCTTTTCAGTAAGGACTACTCTGACCACCCTATTTATAACCCCATTCCTCCCTTCCTCCAAGACTGTCATCCCCTTTAACCTGTTTAATTTTTCTGTCTGGCATTTCTCACCTTCCAACACACTACACGATGTATTTATTTATTTATTTATTTATTTATTTATTTTTGAGATGGGGGTCTCGCTCTGTCACCCAGGTTGGAGTGCAGTGGCACGATCTTCGCTCACTGCAAGCTCCGCCTGGCAGGTTCACGCCATTCTTCTGCCTCAGCCTCCCGAGTAGCTGGTACTACAGGGGTCCGCCACCATGCCCGGCTAATTTTTTTGCATTTTTAGTAGAGACAGGGTTTCACTGAGTTAGCCAGGATGGTCTCAATACACTACACGGTGTATGTATGTATGTATGTATGTATGTATGTATGTATGTATGGATGTATGTATTTATTTTGAGATGGGGTCTCGCTCTGTCGCCCAGGCTGGAGTGCAGTGGCACGATCTCGGCTCACTGCAAGCTCCACCTCCCGGGTTCATGCCATTCTCCTGCCTCAGCCTCCGGAGTAGCTGGGACTATAGGGGTCTGCCACCATGCCCGGCTAATTCTTTTGCATTTTTAGTAGAGACGGGGTTTCACCGAGTTAGCCAGGATGGTCTCAATACACTACAGGGTGTATTTATTTTTTGTGTTTCTCTGCCCCTTTCCATTAGACTGTAAGGTCCTCATGAGCAGGGGTTTGTGTCTGTTTTGTTCACTGCTATATCCCCAGGGCCTAGAAAGGACATAGCACATGGTTGGTTTCATGAAATATCTGTTGGATGAAAAGTCCGATGAGGTTGATGCCATTATAACCCTCATTTTAGACATAAGCACAGAGGGTTAAAAGCCAGACAGGACTCCAACAACTTAACAACAGAGCCCACACATTTCATCACTAGGTTACTCTATCCCTCAAAAGGACAAAGGCTTTCTTTTGGTGGATCCACGAATAAACATCTATCAATATAAGAAACACAACTAATTTTGGTTATTCTGGGAAGATCAGCAATACTCAGTATTCTTACAGGTTGTTTAACAGTTTGTGGAAGCTGTTTTGGAGATCAATGAAATAGTGTAAAATAGAGAAAAGGGAGACCAAAGCCCTCAGTCAACTGTTTAAAGTGATGGGATGTTGTGCTGCAGTAACAAGTTAGAAATCAACACCACACTTGGAACAGCTGATCAAAATAAGTTTTTAATAAACTCCTCTGATACATTTAAGTTGCTTTCCTTCACTCAAACTAATGAAGAAACACTGTATTCAACTGAAGGTGGGCGGGGGGTGGGTGGTGAAAGTCCACACTGCATTTGGTTGCTAAAAATATTTTGTGTATGTATTTTTTTCCAATTTTAAATTTGCTAATTTCAACTTCTTCCTTCCTTGTTTTTTTTTTTTTTTAATTTTTCTACCTTTCTGTTAAATGGTTAATCCTCTTAATTACCATGAAATTATTTCCTCTTTAACCATTTATCTGAACAATCTAAATCTACATTATTCAGGTCTTGTAGGTGAGGCTGTGAAAGAGGTGACCAGGATCCAATGTGCCCACACCGCCCTCTGGCTGCCCGCATGCCCTGGCACACAGAGTGTCTTGAGTAGCACTCTCCTAAGTGTTTCGGATCTCCTCCTTAACTTTCTTTTTCCACATTAAATGTCACTTTTCCAGCACCCTCCAGGATTCCTGCTCTTCCAGGAATGTATGGGAAAACTACTACTATAATGAGATCAAGACACCTTCATAGGCTATGTTTATCTCTTCCAAGCACCATAATTGTGTTTAAGGAGTAATGTTTTCACTAAAGCACTGACTAGTGGTGAAAACTTCCAAACTGTGATAGACCCACAGGTGCTTACTTTGAACAAATTATTGGGGACCCTAAAATTATGTATCAGTCACCTTCAAATCACTTAAGGGAAAAGAAGTTGAACATAAAGCAAAAGCCACAAAGATCGTTAATGACTCCTTTGCTACCTTAGGTGAAAAGTTTGATCAAAATGGACTTCAGTCACTCAGCCATAAAATGTGTATATATGTGTTACAAGGGAGACAGACAGAAATGGAGACAGAGAGAAGGGCTAGGGGACTAAACAAGCTGTTTCTTAAGTTCCTTTTAGGTCCAATATTCCTTGAGACACAAAATTACTCTCAGAAGCTTATAAGCTACACTAGACAAAGACAATGTCCACTGACAGTTTCCATCTGTGAAATAATGCATATTTAGGATCTACCACTTGTAAGAATATGCCAAAGGAAAAGTAGATTTACTTTATAAGCCAATCTCAAATATTAGAGTTAGAAAAAACATGAAGTTGCCTCTATTTTCCACCTAAAGAATAATCTTTTTGCAGCAATTGGCCCCATAAACTTAAACATTCTGTTGTTAATGATGTATTTAGCTACTTGAAGTTACTTCAAAAGCAATGAAATAAAAAAATAAGCTGTCTGCTTAGAATACATTATTTGTCATAATTCTTCTGTTTATTAATTGAACTGAGAGTATTTTAAAACATTCATTTAAAAATATGTTCCTGACAAAACCTGTAAGGACTTGCAAATTAACTTGAGCCCTTGGACATGTTCTTGGATATAGTTACTCAACCAATTAACTCTGAAATATTATAAAACATACCTATGTATAGTGTTTTAGTTTAACATAAATCAAAAACTGTAGGGCACGAACTCTGTAGCAGATAAAAATATAAATAAGGTATGGTTCTTATAATCCAAAGCCTACAATTTGTCTGGTACAAGTAATGATATGCATACACAAAACAAAAATAACAAATAAAAAATAAAATCTGTATTAATAAATATATGAGGATGTAATAGGAGAAAGCAAAAAAAGTGCTTTTGTTTTAAATGTGGGATATAATTACCCATATCTTCTTACATGTGTATGTGTGCACACACATTTGTTGTTGATCATATAAATTCCTACTATACACAAGTCACTGTGGAAAGCCTTGCCAGAACACTAAAACATAGAACCAAATTTGTGTGTGCTGAGACATAATGATTCTAAAAGTATATAACAAGAAGTTTAAACTTTTATAAAAATAAAAGTACATTAGAAGACAATCAGAGAACCTCCAATGTTATCTCTTGGCTCAAAACTTTTTTGCACAGTCTCTTCTATCCTTGTCTATGATGTGTGACCATGTAACAAACGAATCCTGTACCAAACTACTTTCTCTGAATGTTAAGGGACAAGAAATATAATTTCAGATGATATGATCTGAAATGTTTGCAGCAAACTTGAAAAGAAGATAAACTTTAATAAAGGAAGACAAATGACTATGTTCCAAGAGAATAGACTGGTGTTAGCAAAGCCAGGAGGTAGAAAGATGAGGCATATGGGGAAGTTGTGGAGAGTAAAACTATTATGGTAGAATTATCCAATCATAGACTGGGGTTTGTAAGTGATCTTAAAAGCCATCTAGTACAATAATTGTATGTTGGGGCCAATTATGGAGAATTTGGCTGTTACTCTAAAGGCAGAAGAAAACATTCAATGTTTCTGTGCCAGCAAATGACATGATCGGGGTGATGTTTTAGTACAAATTAGTTCCCTGAAATGCATAATATTGACTCAAGCAGAGAAGATAGGAAGCAGCCAGCCCAGACCCCTCCCTCTGACTATTGGAGTCCTGTCCAGTCTTAAAAGTCCAATCAACTTTCAGTCTGAATTATGAATTCTTAGAAACCTCCAGTTGTCTCTCCTTTTCATGCACTTTCAAAGCTTTGGTCTGTGCCTGTATTTTATAAACAAGGTTGTGTTATAGTTGGGTCTCCAACAATGCCTGCTCCTTGATAGCCAAGAGCATTAATCTTGGTATTTCTACCTCTCTCACCACTGACATTACCTAGCAGAGGGTTTATGGTAGTATCTTAAGAAATATTTGTGGAATTCTCTTTTGATGCCAGGGTTATTTACAACCAGACTATCAATGTTCATCTGTACTAGGAAACCTAAATAATTTGAAGAAGCATATCATAGGCATGTGTTAAAGCAAAAGTATGGTACAGTTAGGGATCCCAAAGTGGCCAGACTGGCTGCAGCATGGAGTTAGGGAGTAGAGTATAAAGGAATAGTGACAATAGAACAGGCTTAAGAGTTAAGCAGGATACAGATTATAGAGAGCCTTGGAAACTACATTAATAAGTTTAGACTTTATTCTGAAAGTAACAGAGAATCTCAGAAGTAATAAGAAAGAGCATGACAGGGGACAGAGAGAATGTTGTAGTAATCCAGGTAAGAGAGGACTAACTTTAGTAGTAGCAATGATGATAGAAAGAAATAGATGAATTTAAAACATATTATGGAGATAGAATCACATGAACTTGGTAAAGATGGATGGAGACAAAGATATGAGGGGAGCAAGGAGCAAAGAATAGGACTGGGAGGTGCCATCCACAGAAAGTGAGAACAACATAGAAGTTATAAACTATAAGAGCAGATGAGGAGTTTAGTTTGGGACTAGAAGGTTGAGGCTTCTCTAGGATATATAACTAGAGATATCCAGTAGACATCTGAATATGGTACATAGTGCAGTGAAAAGTCGTGAAATGAAGATCTAGATTTGGAGTCATTAGATAAACTTGGCAACTAAAACCATTGGAGTGGGTACGATCCATTAGGAAAGATGCAGTGAGTGAGAAAAGAAGGGGGTCTAGGGTGGAAAACTGATTAAAGAACCGTTCTTAAGCCATGATCAGAAGATGAAGAGCTCCTAAAGACTGAGAAGTGGCTAGAGTGAAAAGAGGAAAACCAGGAGAGAGTGGGAGGTTATTGAAGCAAAGAAACAGATCTCTTCAACAAGGAGTGATTAACTGTGGTGTCAAATGAAAGGCTCAGAATTGTCCATTGGATTAACTGTTTTATCCTGGACAAAAACAGTCTCAGTGGAGAGGTGCGGTAGAAACTAGATTGCAGTGGACCGAAAAGTGAAAGGAAGATGAAAAAGAAGAATGGAGCACAGACTAAGGCCACTCAAAGAGGAAATGGAGAGTCCCTTTGAGATGTAGATTCCATGGCAAATGTCAAAGTATACCTCTACCTCTACCCACATTTCAACTGCTCAACAGCCACATACAGGTAGTAGCTTCTGTATTAAACAGCACGGATTATACAATAGTTCCATCATCTCAGAAACTTCTATTGTGCAACAGTGCTACAGAGTAAAAAAGTTCTTTTAGACTTGTTTAGCAGCAATTAAGAGGCCTCCTTGCTTTTTCTCTTAGTCACCACTAAGCTGTCAACAAAGTAGGACCCACAGTGAAGTTCCCAGAGCCAGCAGCCAGAGTCACTATACTGTAGGGCTTCACCGTCCAATGCAGTAGCTGGTAGCCAGATTAAAACTTTAATTAGAATGAATTATATTAAAAAATTATTTCCTTCACTGTACTACCCACATTTCAACTGCTCAATAGCCACATACAGCTAGTGGCTTCTGTATTGAACAGCACAGATTATACAATAGTTCCATCATCTCGGAAAGTTCTATTGTGCAATGATGCTATGGAGTAAAGCTCTTTTAGACTGTTCTTTTACATTTTCCAAGAAAGATTATGAACACTTCACAAGAGTCCCAAGAGTGTAACTTATCACAGGTTACACTGTGATAGTCCAGGTTCCATCCAATCAGACTGAAGCCAAAGGGAGAAGAAACAATGTTGTTTCTGAAAGTTTCTAAAAAGGCATAATTCAGACATGATCCTCCTCCAGGATCTTTAGTGAAGTCTCAGGCTAATTATTATGCAAGAATATCTTACAGAACTTGGGAGCCTGTAAAAGAAGAATCACTTACCTCCTAACATTCATGTTAAAGATGAAGATGAAGTTTAAAATAACATATCTGAGGATGAAAGAGAAAACTGGAAGTCCACTTATTTTTAAAATGGTGCTTGGAACATTGGAATTTATAACTTATTTGAACAGGAGATATGAATGATGTCCTTTCAAGTTGCTCAAACCTGTATTTCTACTTGACAACAATTTCAGTAAGCAAGCAAGCATTTAATTCCTAAATTTGCATATAAGTCAAAAAAAGGATCTTTTTATACTCCAATACCTAAGTTTTGATTCCACAAGAGAGAGAACATTCTCATGTAAGATTAGGAAATAGAAATATTATTATAATAGAATATAATTATGCATTAGGGAAAAATAAACTAAGAATGTAAAGGGAAAGACTAAGATTGCCCTGGAATTTAGTGGCAAGGTTCAAATGCACTGCCGTTAGTAAAACGGCAACAGAGGAATTCCAGAGGATCAGGAAAAAGATATAACGAATCTCACAACCCATAGAATTTTCATGGTGCTCAAATAACAAGAACTGAAATCTGTACACTGTATCATTTCAACTGTGAGAAAACAGGTGTTGAAACCTACTGAGCAGATTGAAAAACAAACAGACCTTGGTCTGCTGCTTGTGGTATATAGAGATATTACTCTAACGGCACATATCTATAGTCCCTCTTTCTCTTTAACCATTGGACTGCATAAATCCTAGTAACTCAGAAAGCAAATTGTGTCATGGAACAAATGAAGAAGAGCAGAGGAGTTTGAAATTTCACTTCCCAAAGCATTCCACTAACAAGCTTGCCTTTTTGTTCAAATGAGGATTACTGAGGACGAGGGGAAGTGAATGAAGAAATAATCGGGCCAGTTCTTATTTTCTTAAACAGCAAAAACTAGCTATATAATGTAAAAATATATGTAACTTAGGGTTTTTTTTTTTTAAAGAAGAGAATGACAAATTAAAACCCTTACATCAGAAGAAAAATTGACGTTTTATTCTGAAATGCTTAACTTTCAGACTCAGAAACTATATTATAGTTGAAAGAGCATTTAGAAGCCAGGAAATTCCAAAGCAAGCCTAGAGCAGTGCTTATTTGGACACATTACACATGGTACATATTTTACAGGCCATGTCTAACAAATAACTAGAAGATGGAAAAAAAGTGTCACATATTAAACATGGCAATATAAATTCTATAACAGAAAGAAGAATTTTGAGATGTCCTGAATGCTACTCTGAAACTAAATATTTTATTAATCCAATTTTAGCAATCCATTTTCATTTTTAAAAAAATTAGAACAAAAAGTCATCCCAGTTGAAAAAAAATTGCATGTGTAAAGTACTATGTACATCACCATCCTATAAATCTGGGAGGCAGTTCCTTCTTTCTTGGCAACTCTCTAAAAATCTCATGAAACAAATGCTTGTTTTCTTCAACCCCAGACCTTAATTTTCTGTCTTTGGAACTTAAAAATACTTACATAATTGTCTTCAAATATGGCTTGACTTTTCTTCCTTGATGGAAACAGCATTCTTGCCAACTTTAAAATTTATAGCTACAGCCATATTTTCTTAATTTTTAAAAGCACAAAAAATACCACAACTCCTCAAAGTGATTTTGAAATGAACATTTCTTCATCTTCATAATCACCCCATGTCACCCCATGTCAATTCCAAGTCGACATACAAATGGAAAGGACATTTATCTCTGAGTCTCAGAGCAAAATATCACATTTAGAGATAATGATATTAGCAACTGAAAAACATTCCAGTGACAATCATATTTAAGTCATTATAACTTCATCACAAAGTAAAATGGTACCTCTAGTAATCAAATGTGAGTGTATATGTGTGCGTATGTGTGTGTGTGCACGCGTGCATGTGTGTTGAGAGAGAGTGAGAGACAGGGAGGATCTCTCACTTTTATAGACTACACCACAGTTTCTTTTTTAAAGAAATTCCACATAACTTCATTAATTTTAAAGGATTTCCACATAACTTCATTAATTTGATCTTCTGACAATCCTGAAAGGTATACAAGACAAGGATTATTATTTCATTTGATACATCAGTAAACAGATAGAGAAAGGCTAAGTGCCTTGCCAAAACCCAAAGCTCATCAGTGGCATATCCTGGAAAAATAACCTGGATTGTTGACTCCCAGATCCGGCCTTTAAAGAAGGTTTAAGTGTGCAATTTAAATCAGATGACAAATGTGTAGAGTTGCTGGATTTCTAAAGCAGTTTTAACTATGCTTCTTTTTTCTCCCCAATATCATAAAGATTCATAGTCTATCTCACTGCTGGAAAAATAGGACCAGACACCTGGATTACAGAGAGACTACATCAAAAGATTGTATTTGGAAGTCTTAAATTTGAAAAATCACATGTCCTTGAAAACCTATAAATCAATATAATCAATATAAAACTGTAGTTCAACAGCTTCTAAGACAGCAAATATGGAAATTTACTGGAAAAGAAACTCTAGCTCATTTATCACAGAAAAAAAGTTTCAAGAAGATTATAAAGGTGAAATTTAAATTGAAGCACAGGTTATATAATATGTTTAAACTTGAACCTTTCTAAATGGATTATGACTTTTTTTACATTCTCCCCCTCTAATTGTGGTACCACAACACGGCAGCATCCTTTTCACTCTTAAGTTCTTGTGTCAATTTTACGTCGACATCTGCTACATTTTTGTAAGAACCTAACTGGCATTTGTAATCCATGAAAATCAACATTAAAGGCAGCATTCCTGTTATTTTAAATGTCTCAAGGATTTGTTTGTCTTTTAAACTCCTCAGAGAAGCAGTGAGGAAAATGAAGAATGTGTCAGTTTAAATTTTTACATGTGTGTCTCTATATTTTTCAATTATTAGGAAAGCTCCTAAAAGGCAAAACGTTTTTTTCTTTTTCTACATTCTGCCCCCCACCCACCATAGAAACTAGAGTAGAGCTTGGTACAGGCTCCCTAGGCTCACTGACTGTGGAGGAAACCTGGAAAAAATTCTCAGATTCCCTTTCCAGACTGAGGGATAAGGATGCACGTTACAGTCTAGGTGAATCTGCAGAAGGAAGTGAACAGAGCACATGGTGAGAGTCATGGGGCTAAAAGAGAGGGGGGCAAGTCTGTGCGAAATTCCTGTGCAGCAAATACCTATCAAGAAGTGGGTGTGGGCAGGGTGGCTGCAAAGACAACTAGACTAGGGCACATATTTATGGTTGGGTTCTAACAATATTACATGTATGCCACAGACAGAAAACGGTGGAATAAATCTTATCTACCATTCACTAGTAATAGCCATTGGATGCAAAATATATTTACACAATTGGCTAGGACATCACAACCACAGCCAAGTTCAGGATGAGATAATTTTCTGTTGGATAATTGGGTCTGTTCTCCCTAAAACATGCCTATAAATTCCTCAGGCCACTGTTTAGTTTAGGTCACAGGGTCTGCATATCCATTTCTTCTAAGTCAGAATGTAATAAAACAAATTAATTTGACATTCTGCCATTTTTTTATTTGTCTCTGTTCTTGAATACTCAGTTTAAGTAAAAGTACATAGGCTCTTTTGTTTTACATTTTACATAAAATAAGCTATATTTTATACACAAAGCTGGAACCACTTAAATGCAAAAATATATTTTAGAGGTAGTATCAAGATTATTTAAATCAAATGAAAACTAGTTTCACTAATGGGCAGGAAAAGATAGTGCATTCAAGGTCTTAAAAATGTCACACAGTGAATAGCCAGTCCTGAGTAACTAACCATAATGTTTGCATGATAATGTATTTGAAAAATGGCAATATTTGTATACACACTTCATAGAAAATAAAATGTTCACCCCGACAGATTACATCTAATTTCACAAAGGAAAGTTAAAAAAAAAAAACAAAAAACACAGGCCTCTAGATTCTGACTTAGAAAAGTTGAAATACCTTGCATCCTGTAAATTACACGTGCTATTTCAAATTGATGTGAAAAACTGTTCCCCTCAAAATTTTAAACATGCATTAATTACTGTTTTTCTATAGGAGTTCAAGTACAAACTGCAGAACATCATCCAAAAATGATGAGGTGATAAGTATGTAAGACATACATGACTTCATATGCCGCATAACAGAGCCAACTACTTTACTGAGAGAATAGTAAATATCCCTGCCCTACGACCATGGAGATCAGACTTCCTAAGTAGGTAAACTGAGAGTTAATCTTGGCACATATTGTATTCTCAAAGGTGGTGAAACTGTAGTAAATATTCACAATGTGTGTTTGAGACAAACCAATAGGAGGAATGCATGTGACAATCAAGTGTTTCACGTACTTTGCGAAGCCAATGAAGTCTTCATGGTTGGTGTTGATGTAAGAGACTTGAATGTCAATCAATAGCAATACCTATAAGTCAAAGAGAAACACTTCAGTGAAAGCCCATCTAAAAATTCTCAAACATTAAATTCGGTAATTGCCCACAAATTAATTACCTTCATATAATTTTTTAAAGGATACTTCAATTAGAATGAAAAGAACCTTAACTTTTCTTTATTAGACTCATAATTTTGTACTCTAAATTCATAAGTTAAAAATCTACTCTAGAAAAGTAAATCTGAGTAGCACATAAACAGAATAGCATTATAACTTATAGGCATACACTATTTGCTACCTTAGTACAGAATCTAGAATTATTTGATTTCTCTAAAATGTAGGCATAGTGTTCAAAAGAAGGACAAGCACAAATAAGATATGTGGCAGGAGGGCCCACGAGGGGTGCTGTGAGCTTATTCTTCCTGTAGACATCATATATTAGCTACAAATTAGTAATTCACCTCTTGTTTTCTCTCTCCTTTTCTATCTTTAGCAGCTTAAAGAATCATCTCAAGACACTTTATACATTTCAGGAGAAGCATTTGATCAGCCAACTCAAAAAGTCAATATACAAATAAATCATTGAATCCAAACATCAATGAGAAGCTGGGCATGGTGGTGTCTGCCTATAGCCTCAGCTACTGTGGAGGCTGAGGTGAGAGAATCACTTGAGTCCGGGAGTTCAAAGCTGCAGTGAGTCATCATCAGGCCTGTGAATAGCCACTGCATTTCAGTCTGGGCAACATAGCAAGACTCCATCTCATAACAATAACAATAATAATAATAGTTGGTGGCTGGTGAGATGACTGAATACGAACAGCTCCAGTATGCAGCTCCCAGTGAAATCAACACAAAAGCAGGTGATTACTGCATTTCCAACTGAGGTACATGGCTCATCTCATTGGGACTGGTTAGACAGTGGGTGCAGCCCATGGAGGGTGAGCTGAAGCAGGGTGGGGCACTGCCTCACCCAGGAAGCCTATGGGGTCGGGGAACTCCCTCCCCTAGCCAAGGGAAGCCATGATTGACTGTGCCATGAGGAAGGGTACATTCTAGCCCAGATACTACACTTTTCCCATGGTCTTCTCAACCTGCAGACCAGGAGATTTCCTTGGGTGCCTACATCATCAGGGCCTAGGGTTTCAAGCACAAAACTGGGCAGCCATTTGGGTAGACAATGAGCTAGATGCAGAAGTTTTTTTTCCATACCCCAGTGGCACCTGGAATGCCAGCAAGATAGAACCATTCACTCCCCTGGAAAGGGGGCTGAAGCCAAGGAGCTAAGTGGTCTAGATCAGCGGATCCCACCCCCAAGAAGCCCAGCAAGCTAAGATCCACTGGCTTGAAATTCTCGCTGCCATCACAGCAGTCTGAAGTCAACCTGGGACGCTACAGCTTGGTAGGGGGAGGGACATCCGCCATTACTGAGGCTTGAGTAGGCGGTTTTCCCATCACAGTGTAATCAAACCTGCTGGGAAGTTTGAACTGTGCAGAGCCAAGCACAGCTCAACAAAGCTGCTGCAGTCAGACTGCCTCTCTAGATTCCTCCTCTCTGGGCAGGGCATCTCTGAAAGAAAGGCAGCAGCCCCAGCCAGAGGCTTATAGATTAAAACCCCCATCTTCCTGGGACAGAACACCTGGGGGAAGGGGTGGCTGTGGGTGCAGCTTCAGCAGACTTAAATGTTCCTGCGTGCCAGCCCTGAAGAGAACGTCGGATCTCCCAGCACAGCGCTCAAGCTCTGGTAAAGGACAGACTGCCTCCTCAAGTGGGTCCCTGACTTCTGTGCCTCCTGACTGGGAGATACCTCCCAGCAGGGATCAACAGACACCTCATATAGGAGACCTCCAGCTGGCATCTGGTGGGTGTCCCTCTGGGACGAAGCTTCCAGAGGAAGGAACAGGCAGCAAGTTTTGCTGTTCTGCAGCCTCTGCTGGTGATACCCAGGCAAACAGGATCTGGAGTGGACCTCCAGCAAACTCCAGCAGACCTGCAGCAGAGGGGCCTGCCTGTTAGAAGGAAAACGAACAAACAGAAAGGAATAGCATCAACATCAAAAAAAGGGTGTCCACCAGAAACCCCATCTGAAACCAACATCAAAGACCAAAGGTAGATAAATCCACAAAGATGAGGAAAAATCAGTGCAAAAAGACTGAAAATTCCAAAAACCAGAATGCCTCTTATCTTCCAAAGGATCACAACTCCTCTCCAGCAAGGAAACAAACCTGGACAAAGAATGAGTATGATGAATTGACAGAAGTAGGCTTCACAAGGTGGGTAATAACAAACTCCTCTGAGTTAAAGGAGCATGTTCTAACCCAATGCAAGGAAGCTAAGAACCTTGAAAACATATTAGAGAAATTGCTAACTAGAATAACCAGTTTAGAGAAAAACATAAATGACCTGATGGAGCTAAGAAACACAGCACGAGAACTTCGTGAAGCATACACAAGTATCGATAGACAAATCAACCAAGTGGAAAAAGGATATCAGATATTGAAGAATCAACTTAATGAAATAAAGTGTGAAAACAAGATTACAGAAAAAGGAATGAAAAGGAAAGAACAAAGCCTCCAAGAAATATGGGACTATGTGAAAAGATCAAACCTACGTTTGATTGGTGTACCTAAAAGTGACAGGGAGAATGGAACCAAGTTGGAAAACACTCTATAGGATATTATCCAAGAGAACTACTCCAACCTAGCAAGACAGGCCACATTCAAATTCAGGAAATACAGAGAACACCACAAAGGTACTCCTCAAGAAGAGCAACCCCAAGACACATAATCATCAGATTCACCAACATTGAAATGAAGGAAAAAATGTTAAGGGCAGCAAGAGAGAAAGGCCGGGTTATCCACAAAGGGAAGCCCATCAGACTAACAGCGGATATCTCTGCAGAAACTCTACAAGCCAGAAGAGAGTGAGAGCCAATATTCAACATTCTTAAATTTCAACCCAGAATTTCATATCCAGCCAAACTAAGCACCATAAGTGAAGGAGAAATAAAATCCTTTACAGACTAGCAAAAAGTAGGAGATTTTGTCACTACCAGGTCTGCCTTACAAGAGTTCCTGAAGGAAGCACTAATTATAGAAAGGAAAAACCAGTACCAGCCACTGCAAAAACATACCAAATGGTAGAAAACATCAACACTATGAACACTATGAAGAAATTGCATCAACTAATGGGCAAAATAACCAGCTAGCATCATAATGACAAGATCAAATTCACACATAACAATATTAACCTTAATTGTAAATGGGCTAAATGCCCCAATTAAAAGACACAGCCTGGCAAATTGAATAGAGTCAAGACCCATCAGTGTGCTGTATTCGGAAAACCCATCTCATGTGCAAAGACACACATAGGCTCAAAATAAAGGGATGGAGGAAGATTTACCAAGCAAATGGAAAGCAAAAAAAAAAAAAAAAGTAGGGTTGCAATCCTAGTCGATGACAAAACCTGCTTTAAACCAACAAAGACCCAGCCCGGCGCAGTGGCTCATGCCTGTAATCCCAGCACTTTGGGAGGTGGAGCGGGGCAAATCACAAGGTCAGGAGATTGAGAACATCCTGGCTAACATGATGAAACCCTATCTCTATTAAAAATATAAAAAATTAGCCAGGTGTGATGGCGGGCGCCTGTAGTCCCAGCTACTCAGGAGGCTGAGGCAGGAGAATGGCATGGACCCAGGAGGTGGAGCTTGCTGTGAGCCGAGATCACACCACTGCACTCCAGCCTGGGTGACAGAGCAAGACTCTGTCTAAAACAACAACAACAACAACAAGAAGCCAACAAAGACCCAAAAAGACAAAGACAAAGAAGGGCATTACATAATGGTAAAGGGATCAATGCAACAAAAAGAGCTAACTATCCTAAATATATATGCGCCCAATAGAGGAACATCCAGATTCATAATGCAAGTTCTTAGATACCTACAAAGAGATTTAGACTTTCACACAATAATACTGGGAGACTTTAGCACCCCATAGTTGATATTAGACAGATCAACAAGACAGAAGGTTAAAAGGACATCCAGGACTTAAACTCAGCTCTGCACCAAGCAGACCTAATAGACATCTACAGAACTCTCCATCCCAAATCAACAGAATATACATTCTTCTCAGCACCACATCACACTTATTCCAAAACTGACCACATAAATACACTCCTCAGCAAATGCAAAAGAACAGAAATCATAACAAACAGTCTCTCAGACCACAGTGCAATCAAATTAGAACTCAAGATTAAGAAACTCAAAACCGCACAACTACATAGAAACTGAACAACCTGCTACTGAATGACTACTGGGTAAATAACGAAATTAAGGCAGAAATAGATAAGCTCTTTGAAACCAATGAGAATGAAGACACAATGTACCAGAATCTCTGGACACAGTTAAACCAGTGCTTAGAGGGAAATTTATAGCACTAAATGCTAACAGGAGAAAGCAAGAAAGATCTAAAATCGACACCCTTATATCACAACTAAAAGAACAATAGAAGCAAGAGCAAACAAACGCAAAAGCTAACAGAAGACAAGAAATAACTAAGATCAGATCAGAACTGAAGGAGATAGAGACACAAAAACCCCTTCAAAAAAAATCAGTGAATCCAGGAGCTGTTTTTTTGAAAAGATTAACAAAATAGATAGACTGCTAATCAGATTAGTAAAGAAGAAAAGAGAAAAATCAAATAGACACAATAAAAAATGATAAAGGGGATATCACCTTTGACAGCAAAGAAATATAAACTACCATCAGAGAATACTATAAACACCTCTACACAAATAAACTAGAAAATCTACAAAAAAATGGATAAATTCCTGGACACATGCACCCTCCCAAAACTAAACCATGAAGAAGTCAAATCCCTGAATAGAACAATAACAAGTTCTGAAATTGAGGTAGTAATTAATAGCCTACCAACCAAAAAATGCCAAGGACAAGACGGATTCACAGCTGAATTCTACGATAGGCACAAAGAGGAACTGGTACCATTCCTTCTGAAACTATTCCAAACAATAGAAAAAAAGGGAATCCGCCCTAACTCATTTTATGATGCCAACATCATCCTGATATCAAAACCTGGCAGAGACACACACAAAAGAGAAAATTTCAGGTCAATATCCTGATGAACATCAATGTAAAAATCCTCAATAACATACTGGCAAACCGAATCCAGCAGCGCATCAAAAAGCTTATCCACCACGATCAAGTCAGCTTCATCCTTGAGATTCAAGGCTGGTTCAACATATGCAAATCAATAAATGTAATCCATCACATAAAGAGAACCAATGACATAAACCACATGATTATCTCAATAGATGGAGAAAAAGCCTTCAATAAAATTCAACATTCCTTCATGCTAAAAACTCTCAATAAACTAGGTATTGATGGAACATATCTCAAAATAATACGAGTTATTTATGACAGACTCACAGCCAATATCATACTGAATAGGCAAAACCTGGAAGCATTCCCTTTGCAAACTGGCACAAGACAAGGATTCCCTCTCTCCCCATTCCTATTCACCATAGTATTGGAAGTTTTGGCCAGGGCAATCAGGCAAGAGAAAGAAATAAAGCATATTTAAATAAAAAGAGAGGAAGTTAAATTGTCTCTGTTTGCAGATGACATGACTGTATATTTAGAAAACCCCATCATCTCAGCCTGAAATCTCCTTAAGCTGATAAGCAACTTCAGCAAAGTCTCAGGATACAAAATCAATGTGCAAAAATCACAAGCATTCCTATACTTATATTCCTATAAGAGACAAACAGAGAGCCAAACCATGAGTGAACTCCTATTCGCAATTGCGACAAAGAGAATAAAATACCTAGGAATACAACTTACAAGGGATGTGAAGGATCTCTCCAAAGAGAACTACAAACCACTGCTCAAGAAAATAAAAGAGGACACAAACAATTGGAAAAAAACATTCCTTGCTCAGGGATAGGAAGAATCAATATTGAGAAAATGGCAATACTGCCCAGAGTAATTTATAGGTTCAATGCTATCCCCATCAAGCTACCAATGACTTTCTTCACAGATTTAGAAAAAACTAGTTTAAATTTCATATGGAAGCAAAAAAGAGTCTGTATAGCCAAGACAATCCTAAGCAAAAAGAAGAAAGCTGGAGGCATCACGCTGCCTGACTTCAAATTATACTACAAGGCTACAGTAACCAAAACAGCATGGTACTGGTATCAAAACAGAGATATAGACCAATGGAACAGAACAGAGGCCTCAGAAATAATGCCACACATCTACAACCATCTGATCTTTGACAAATCTGACAAAAACAAGCAATGGGGAAAGGATTCCCTATTTAATAAATGGTGCTGGGAAAACTGGCTAGCCATATGCAGAAAACTGAAACTGGATCCCTTCCTTACACCTTATACAAAAATTAACCCAAGATGGATTAAAAACTTAAACATAACACCTAAAAGCGTAAAAATCCTAGAAGAAAACCTAGGCAATACCATTCAGGACATAGGCATGGGCAAAGACTTCACGACTAAAATACCAAAAGCAATGGCAACAAAAGCCAAAATTGACATAGGATCTAATTAAACTAAAGAGCTTCTGCATAGCAAAAGAAACTATCATCAGAGTGAACAGGCAACCTACAGAACGGGAGAAAATTTTTGCAATCTACCCATCTGACAAAGGGCTAATATCCAGAATCTACAAAGTATGTATACAAATATACAAGAAAAAGCAAAAAAAAAAAAATAATAATAATAATCAAAAAGTGGGCAAAGGATATGAACAGACACTTCTCAAAAGAAGACACTTATACAGCCAAGAAACATATGAAAAAATGCTCATCATCACTTGTCTTTAAAGAAATGCAAATCAAAACCACAATGAGATACCATCTCATGCCAGTTAGAATAGAAATCATTAAAAAGTCAGGAAACAACAGATGCTGGAGAGGATGTGGAGAAATAGGAATGCTTTACACTGTTGGTGGGAGTGTAAATTAGTTCATCCATTATGGAAGACAGTGTGGCGATTCCTCAATGACCTAGAACCAGAAATACCATTTGACCCATCTATACCATTACTGGGTACATACCCAAAGGATTATAAATCATTCTACTATAAAGACACATGCACACATATGTTTATTGCAGCACTGTTCACAATAGCAAAGACTTGGAATCAACCCAAATGCCCATCAATGATACACTGGATAAAGAAAATGTGGCTCATATACACCATGGAATACTATGCAGCCATAAAAAAGGCTGAGTTCATGTCGTTTGCAGGAACATGGATGAAGCTGGAAACCATCATTCCCAGCAAAATATCACAAGGACAGAAAACCAAACACTGCATGTTCTCACTCATAAGTGCAAGTTGAACAATGAGAACACATGGACACAGGAAAGGGAGCATCACACACCGGGGCCTGCTGGGGGGTGGGGGGCTAGGGGAGGGAGAGCATTAGGAGAAATACCTAATGTAGATGACAGGTTGATAGGTGCAGCAAACCACCATGGCACGTGTATACCTATGTAACAAACCTGCACATTCTGCACATGTATCCCAGATCTTAAAGTATAATAAATTTAAATAATAATAATAAGGTCAGATCTCTGCTAAAATATCACTCATCAGAGGGATCTTCCTGCCCATTCTATTTAAACTAGCACGCTGGTTACTCTCCACTGTGTTACCCTGCCTTCTTTTCTTTTGCAGCACTAACACTAGCTAACATGGCAAGTTTTTACAAATTTCTTATATAGACCTCATCTGTTGTATCCACTGCTACATCCCCAGTGCCTAGAACAGTGCCTGAAACATCATGAGAATTAAATGAAGATTTGTAATGGAGTAAACTGGATACATGTCCCAGGCAACATGAAAATATTCTAAATATAAGATACTTATAATCTCTAAGTCAGAGACTTGGGAGGTCCCTCTGTAGAAAATAGTATTCAATGGGGAGACGAGGAGGCTGAAAGAAAACAAGAGAGAAGTGGAGCAACCAGAACCTGCAAAAAAGAATGTATTATACCAGAGATATTCAAAACTGACTTCCTCTTCCTATGTTTCCTTGTGTTCTCCCAACTGAATCCTGTCTCTTTCCAGGATGCTGAGATTTGCTAAGAGGGAGAGAGATGATGCTTACAGATCTCTGCCTGAATATCTCCAGAGCTCTGCTCTTCGACTTTGTTGAATAAATTTTGGTGACCATCATGAGTATTTGTTTGCTGCCTCCCTTCACTGAAGGTAGCATTTGAGTGCATCAGAGTCCTCATAGCAACAGTGCATAGACATACTCTACAAAATGCTCCCCCGTGGGTCCATCCTCAAGAAAGCCATCCCTGATCCTTATCCCCTACCCAACCCAAGACCAGGTTGGATTGTACTATGACTCTCAAATAGTCTACATGCCATAATTATATATATACATAAAATTATGTATATGTATAAAATTATGTATTCTATAAAATAAATATAGGGTGCCATATGTACATATATGCATAGATATGTTCAAATATGTATATCCACTTATATATGTATATATACATATATAAGCATATATACATAAATGTATGTGTATATATGTATATACATATGTACATATGTATATACATACATATATGTACATGTATATATACACTATATGTACATACATACATATATATGTATATATACACTATATGTACATACGTGCATATATGTGTGTGTATATACTATATAATACATACATATATGTACATGTATATATACACTATATATGCACATATGTGTGTTTGTGTATGTGTATGTGTGTGTATATCTATATAGCACCCTATACTTATTTGTGGCATTTACTACAAATGTAATTAATTTTTTTGTTTGTTTGTTTAATGTTTCTCTTCTCCGCAAGACTATACACTCCATAGAAGCTGGGATTATGTTTATCTTGTTCACCATTTTATCTTTAGAACTTAGAGCCTAACATGATACACATAGTAGATGCCCAGTAAACATTTGTGGCCTTAATTATGTAACTATCTAACAGGCTTGAAGAACAGTTAACTCTCTTTTTTGTTGTTGTTGTTGTTGTTTGATACAGAGTCTCACTCTGTTACCCAGGCTGGAGTGCAATGGTGCAATCTCAGCTCACTGCAAACTCCACCTCCTGGGTTCAAACAATTCTCCCACCTCAGCCTCCCAAGTAGCTGGGATTTACAGGCACCCACCATCATGCTCAGCTAATTTTTGTATTTTTGTAAAGACAGGATTTCACCATGTTGGCCAGGCTGGTCGTGAACTCCTGACCTCAGGTGATCTACCCACCTCAGCCTCCTAAAGTGCTGGGATTACAGCCTGAGCCACCATGCCCAGCCAAGAACAGTTAACTTTCCAGGGAGTGATTTATTCCCATATATAGACATATAATTAGTATGTGGCCACTTGTTCATGTTTTGTACTCAGTACCCAGTGCTATGGGCTTGGAGGCTTTGTTTTTGTGGCTAATCTCAACCAGTCATCTGACCAAATCTTGCTGAGAGTCACAAGGGGACCTGCCAAAAAAAGATTTAAAAGATCACTCCAAATCCCACTACCAAAAATAAAGTCAAGGGATGGGGGTTATTGGGTCAATAACATCATACTTGTATGAAAAAATTTCATATAGTCAGATAGAGTTTTGTTTCATATCTTGAAGAAAACTGAAACATTAGGAAGCGTGATCATTATTGGATTAGTTGTAGTTTTGCCTCTCTTCTCCCAATAATAAAGCCAGATTCTGTTAAATTGTATATTCCAAATCCATTTGGCCAAAAGCTTGTACCAATAAACTGTAATATTTGAACACAAATAAATTGTTGCCACTGTAAGGAGCAAAATATCTTCATAATCCTCAGCATCGCCAAAGGTTGTCCTGAATATCTTTTGGACGTTCACACACATTAACTTGGACCGCAGTACAGGAAAAAAAAAAAAGTGGAAAAAAAATAAAAGCTATGGCTGTTCTCATTATATTCCTGGAAACTGGGAGTCTGTGTTCACTCTAGGAAAAGAGCCAGGTCGCATGTGGGGGATAAAAAGAAAAATAGTCCATTTTTTTCCTCGTTTTTTCACTTTCTCAGAGTTTCTCACTGCCTTTTTCACCCACAGTTATTGAATATTTACTTGAAGCAAAGTAAAGCTACCCCTGATAGCAGGAGTTGCCCAGAAAGTCCACCGCTTCGACATGCAATGACATGTATGGAAGCACCGAGACTAACGGCTGGCACACTCAGACATTCAAAACACCTTTGTTTAAGAAAAAGCTACAGACAGATTTATGGCTTTCCATATTTTTAATTGTGAAGATTTTTTTCCCACAAAGCTTCCAGAGCAGAAGTTGGTAGTAAGTCTACTTTTTAAAGAAAGAAAGAAAACGGCAAGAATGCCCCAGAGCTGTTCAGGCATGGAGGCCTGAGGATATGGGTCACTCTGACTAACTGGATACTTTAAAAGTACCACATGGCCCCAGGCAGCACAGAGTCTGGAACTCAAATGTGAGATCTATCCAAAATGACATGTCCACACTACCAAAACCAGACATGTTTCTGCTATGCCACACAAGTCCATATTAGAGGTGACCACTACCAGCTGTGACAGGCACTTGATAACTGCTGGACCAGACCATCTGAGATTGTGACTTAGTAGGGAGATGCCTGCCCCATCTCTTATCTCCCACTTGGGGAATAAATTAATCACTGTAACTGAGTTGCAGATTGAAAACAATTTCCCGGGCCGGGCGCGGTGGCTCAAGCCTGTAATCCCAGCACTTTGGGAGGCCGAGACGGGCGGCTCACGAGGTCAGGAGATCGAGACCATCCTGGCTAACATGGTGAAACCCCGTCTCTACTAAAAAATACAAAAAAAAACTAGCCGGGCGAGGTGGCGGGCACCTGTAGCCCCAGCTACTCCGGAGGCTGAGGCAGGAGAATAGCGTGAACCCAGGAGGCAGAGCTTGCAGTGAGCTGAGATCCGGCCACTGCACTCCAGCCTGGGTGACAGAGCGAGATTCCGTCTCAAAAAAAAAAAAAAAAAAAAAAATGAAAACAATTTCCCTTGAAATCAGAAAAGGCAATTCTTCCTTGAATCTACCACTGTGCCATAGCTCTTTGGGAACAATAACAAAAACAAAAACAACTAAAATTAATTAAGAACTAAGATAGATAGATACATATGTATATTTTTCATTATACTTTAAGTGCTAGGGTACATGTGCACAATGTGCAGGTTTGTTACGTATGTACACATATGTATATTAAGACAGGGTCTTGCTTTGTCACCCAGGCTGGAGTGCAGTGGCGCAACCATGGCTCACTGCAGCCTCAACCCCCGGGCTCAAGTGATCCTTCCACCTCAGCCTCTGAGTAGCTGTGACTACTGGCAGTGCAGGCCACCATGCCCAGCTAATTGTTTAATTTTTTGTAGAGACAGGGTTTCACTATGTTTCCCAGGCAGGTCTCGAACTCCTGACCTTAAGCAATTTGCCTGCTTGGCCTCCCAAAGTGCTGGGATTACAGGTGTGAGCCACAAAATACTGGTCTTGTATTTTGATTACTTCTTTCTATCCTCACAAAATGGCTGTGAGTTAATTACCACTATTGTCTCACTTTAAGATGAGAAAATTGAAGTGTAAAGATGTCAAATAACTTGTCACAAGTTACACAAAATGTTAACAACAGAGCTTGAATTCAAAATCAGGTAGTCTGAGCCCAGAGCCCACAATCTTAACAACACTGTGAAGTTTGAACATGCCATTTTACTAAAACAAAAACTCTGAAATATGAAGAAGCTAACAACTGACATAGATATAATTAGAAATATTTTAAATGGTTTAAATAATTATACTATATTTTCTCCAATATTATTTTGACAGAGGATCCCAAAGAGTTAAGTAGGATTTATTATCATTTGAATATTATAGATGAAAGATACTAAATTAAAACAGTTAGCTTATTTACTTAAGGTCAGGAGTACAGTTGATTCTTAAGAATTTAAGTTTTCTCAGCCCAGGAGGGGCCAAGACATCAGACATTAGGGAGAACCTCTGGCCCTGGGGCTCCATATCTGGCTCTAGGCTTGACTTCACTGACTCAGGAGTTAATACTGATTTGTTCATCTCAACTGAAACACAAAGCCTGTTTTCTCCTCTTTTGGCTATTGCAGCTATTCAAGAGTGTGAAAGTTGATAAACAAGTGAAAACTATAAATAGTGATTAATTAACCTTCAAAACACAATGATAAAAAGTAGTGACAATGAATCCACAGTTCAAGCAGAGTAAAGGTGGATACTGGAATCACTCACGAATGTCCCAACCTGCTAGGTCTCCATCCCGCTGTCCCCTTTCTCCTCCACCTGCTCCTCTTCCTGACGCACACTCTATGTGCTGTGTGTGCCTCTCTCTGTGGTTTGTTCCTCTCTCTTTTATTTTGTCTTCTTCCTTTTCCCCATTTCTCCCTCACCTCCTTCCCACTCATTTGAGAATCACAAAATCCTGTAATACTAACTTACACAGGCTTTCAGAGAGCATATAGACCAATATATTAATGCTGTACATGAGAAAACAACAGTCCAAAGAAGTGATTTACGCAAGAACATGATGTTATTTTGTGGAGAGCACATGGCCTAAGTCCAGTGTTCTCTCCACAACATCACACGTGCAGCTGTGTCATGGAATTCAAGGGTATGTAAAACCCTTTGTATTTCCTGTTATAATGTTTTATAAGTAACTAAGAAAAATCCATTTAAACCTAAGATTTTTATTCTTTCCATGTAGTCCTTTACTTTTTAAATGGATTATTCTCACTTGAAAATAATCTTTCCAAATCACAGAGCTAGGATTAGAACACAATTTCAGGGTCACTCCTTACAAACCACATACAATCATAAAATAGAAATGTTTAAAAGAGTAGTTCTCAATTTTTCTTTTCAATCATAGGTTGTATGGATAAGCTGATGAAAAGCTAGGTCCACTGTCTCCTTAGAAAACAATAAAAACACTGAGCATTTTGCATAATGTTTTAGGAGTTTGTGAATCTTCTGGAGCCCATCTGTGGGCCCATTAAAAGTTAAGAACTCCTGTCTTAAAGAGAAAATGTGGTATGTTTCTGGATTAGTGGTTTTCAAAGTAGGATGTATGCATGATCCATGGAGTGTTGAGAAAAAAAAATAACGAAACTCCTGTTACTGCTTTTGCATCTCATTCTTCTGAATGAAGTCTTTTTATTTGCTCATATTTTTAACATAAATAAGATATGAATATAGTATGTGTATAATTCATAAATAAGTAGAAATAAATGTAGTTGTGTTCCACTATTTTTTTTTCTTTTAAGCGACAGGCTAACTGTTGGGAACTACCAGACAACCTTGCAGAGACCTTCGACTTCCCACCAGGGAAGACCTCTCCTTACCTGGTCCTTTGTCTTCCCTTCTCGCTCACGAATGTGGTTAGCAACAATCCTTTCCGTTTCCTCGCAGAGCCTGGGGAAGTTTGCCAGCTGTCAAGAAAAGCAGATCTGAGTATGAATACTCAAAAAGTTACACTACCAAAAGAGAAGCAGAGATAAATTATGTATTTTACAGAAGATGCTCATTGCCGTTCTGGAAGCCAAAATGAAATATCATCAACTTCTACAGAAGAATGTCAAGGTGATGGGAGAGGCTTCACAAACTATCACCTTGTTGAGGAAACACTTCAAAACCAGTGCAGCAATTCCCTAGGAAGAAAGCAGAACCTTGGATACCATCTAGCACTGTGCTCCTGCCGAGTCGGCACTTAATAAAATTCAAAGATGAAGAAGTCAGAAAACAGGACAAAGAAAAGGATAAAGACTAACATTTTACATAGTGCCTACCATGCACCAGGAGCTAAGGACTTCATGAATTACCACCTTCAATATTCACAGCAATCAGAAAAGACAGATATAATTATTAACCTCATTTATTTATTTTATTTTATTTCATTTTATTTTATTTTATTTTATTTTATTTTATTTTTTTCTGAGACAGAGTTTCGCTCTTGTCATCCAGGCTAGAGTGCAGCTCACTGCAACCTCCACCTCCTGTCTCAAGCGATTCTCCTGTCGCAGCCTCCTGAGTAGCTGGGATTACAGGCACATGCCACCAAGCTCAGCTAATTTTTGTATTTTTAGTAAAGACGGCTTTTCACCATGTTGGTCAGGCTGGTCTCTAACTTCTGACCTCAGGTGATCCACCTGCCTTGGCCTCCTAAAGTGCTGGGATTACAGGCGTGAACCACCATGCCCGGCCAATCCCATTTAATAGAGGAGAAAAGCGAAGCACAGAGAGGTTAAGTAACTCATGCCCATGACTAAACAGCTCAAAAATGGTGGCTTCAGGATTCCAACCTAAGTCCTAGGACTCCAGAGCCCATGGTCTTGTCCATTACTCTTCAAGGATGATTCATCCCATGAAGCACAGAGAGATTCCTTTAACTTTTTAAATTCTCCCCATAGAAAACAGATGTGTATATGTACATTTTTTCACAAAACTATGGAAACTGTGTATGTTAATCACTTAACCGCATCTAAGTTATGCAGGTAATTGTTCAAAAAATAGTTTGTAAAAGTGAATAGATTAATTACAGTTGTTTTCAATATAAGGAAGAAAGAGAATGGGATGCTATGAAAATGTTTAAGGAACCCTAATCCAGAAGGAAGACTTAGACAGGCAAAGGTGTGTGAGAATGGCCATGGAGAAGATGAAGTTTGCCAGGAACAGGAACATGTGTGAAGGCGAGGTAGAAGTGCAGGCAATTAGCGGTGATAAAAGTAAAAGAAAGTCAGTGCAGAAATTGAGGAGTATGATCCTGAGACAAAGCTAGAAAAGTAGAGAGGGGCCACATCAAGCAGATCCTTGTAATTCTGTTAGGAATTTAGGCTACTGAAGCAATTCAGATGGAATGGAAATAATGGTGGCTTCTACTGGGGCCATGGAAATGGAGAAAAGTGGGCCCATTCATGACATGCCAGGCAAAATATTAATTCCAATTTTTAAAGTACTTGCAAATTAAAGGAGATTACTAGATAGCTCAATAAAATAGGTAAAGAATATTATTCAATTCATAAAAATGTAAGAGTCAATAAGCAGAAGGAAAAACAAACTGTAAAGTGATCTAATGCAAAGAAAAGCAATAACTATTATGTTGGCAAATTGCTATGATTTTTTTATAAGACTTACTACAGGTGAAGGTATACTGAGATTAGCACAATTTAAACTTGCTGAGGGGTATCAACAAGAGAAATCTTTTTGGAAAGCAATTTAGCATTACATATCAAAAGTCTTGCGTGCGTGCACACACACACACAGATGGAGAAAGAGACAGAGATCTCAACCTAATAACCTCAGAGAATTCTGAATACAATGATAAGGACATTCATCACAGCATTAGTTGGAAAAGCAACAATAAGATAAACAAATAAAACTATAAACTACCTAGTATCCGATGACGTTAAATAAATGAAGGTAGATCCACTTATGTGATGTAATGTAACCATCTTGAATCACACTTTTAATAATGGCTAATGACATGGTAAGGTATTTACAACACTAAGCGAAGAAAAGTAGGCTACTAAATATATAATGTGATTATGCACAAGCATAGTGTTTTGGTTTGGATATTTCTTCCCTCCAAATTCATGCTAAAATTCAATCCCCAATGTGGCTACATTGACCAGTCGGGCTTTTAAGAGGTGATTGGGTCATGAAGGCTCTGCCATCATGAGTGGATTAATCCATTCATGGATTAATGGATTAATAGGTTATAATGGGAGTGGGACTGGTAGCTTTATAAGAAGAGGACTAGCAACCTGAGCTAGCATGCTACCACACTCAGTGCCCTTACAATATGATTCATACCCTGTACCACCTTGGGACTCTGCACAGAGTCCCCACCAGCAAGAAGGCCCTTACCAGAGGCAGACCCTCAACACTGGACTCCTCAGCTTCCATAACTGTAAGAAATAAATTCCTTTTCTGTATAAATTCCTTTTCTGTATAAAGAAATAAATCCCTTTTCTGTATACCCAGTTTCAGGTATTCTGTTACAAACAACAGAAAATGAACTAAGACACTTCCACACACACATGCACACACACACGGAGTCACACACCACCATATACCCTTGATATTTTTCAAGGATATAGCCCAATCTTACAAATACCATCATTCTTGAGTAATATGGTAGCATATAATATTTCTCCAAACTTGTAAGGACTTGGATCAAGGCCTCCCTGAAATGTGGCTTCTGTATGGTCACCTGGGGTCACTGTGCACATTACCTTTATAGCATGCACAACATATATTAGTGTCTTAGCAAGATAACAAACTACAATACTTCATGGAACCATCATAATCACAAGATCTCATATATGTTAAATCTTCCGTTGCTGCAAGTCTACTCTCTCTGCATAGAAAAAGATTTGCACCATACTAAACAGTGTTAATAGCAATAATTCTTTGAATAATGCATAATTTTATTTATCTACATTTTCCAAATATTTCTACAGTGGATATAGATTATGTTCATAACATCATAAAAGCATAGAAACCTGACTGCTTTGGTTACCTCAAAAATCATCACCAGTGTCTCTATGAGGTCCTCAATCTCTCATCCCCTTACTGGTTCTTATCTGAATCCTGAGATGTATGCTCACCTGGGGGCTTATTTCATGAATTATTGCAAGATACAAATGAAGCTCATACTTCTCATTTTGGAAACATTCTCCAGAAAAAGCTCTATTATACCAGAACCCCTCTTGACTCTCTGAAAGTCCTGCAAGTTACTTTTTTGTGAGGCTTATAAAAGCTTTCAGAGTGGAAGAGATGGCTGATCAATTCCAGTCCTTCTTGACTAGTGCAAACCTGATGTATCTGACACCAAACATTAGCTTGCCCTAGGCCACCAAAACAATCAATTCCCCTGCACTCAGACAGCCTCCCAAGCTATTCAATGACAGCCACACTATTATAGAATCACTTTGCCTCAGAGAAGCAACTACGCAAGCAATTGAGGTCTACCAAGGAAGACTGGGATGCCTTTAACAACATTTAGAAAACAGATTACAACAGAAAGTTATTTTTAAAACCATCAAATAGTGGCAATATAAATATTTATTCAGAAACTAAACACTTGATAGCTGAAGGACCCCAGGCCAGTACATGGCCATCATTAAGTCAGGGAAAGGCCAAAATGACAAGAATATCCCATGAAGTAGAGACATCTAAGAATGCCTCCAATCTACTGGCCTTGGCAGGAGGATTGATCTGTGTGCATGCGTGTATCTCCTGATCTTTCCAAGCTTACTGCCCATGGGCTCAATTCTACCAGAAAAGGAATCTGTAAGAGCCACATTTTGTACCTACAATTGAGACAAGTGGAAGTCAATAAGCCTAAATTCTAAGCAGAACAAAAGAAAAAGAGAACACACTAAAAGAACTACCATTATGGAGACAAAGGAGGAAAAACCTTGAAGAGACACTAAGCAATGTAAGATTTAGGCATCACTGAATGGCATTAACGAAACAACTGGTTTGGTTACTAGGTGGTTGATATTGAACTGATTGTGGGAGTATAAGAGTCAAAATCTTGGTTTTAACTGCTAGCTTTCAAATATAAAATATATAAATATATATAAATAGTCCCAATTCTTCTTATATATAAATAGTCCCAAATATATAAATAGTCCCAATTCTTAAGATACATACATAGAGAGGTTTAAAAAAAAAAAAGTCCTACTGATGTTTAAAATGATTTCTGATTAGGCTTTCTACCACTCATTTCATTATCTCATTTAATCTTATAATGAGATTATTTCATGATCTCATTCAAACTGTGCCCTGCTCAGTTTGTATCCCCCTTTTCTCAGCTTTAAAATATACTTAACTTTGATTGCTCAATTCAATCCCTCACCTCTCTTCTATGTCTCTTATTTAATGTGTAATCACCATTTCTTCAATCATTTATACCATTACAATTGTCAATCATTTTTGCACTTTTTTAATTTGAATGTCAAATTAAAAGCCTACAGTTGTAAGAATACGGGAGTTATTATTTGTCAAAGTAATCAGAATATTAACTATGTATGCCCAAATAATATTGATGTGGAAGATGTCATCTTTAGGCCTTTATTCCTCTAATGATTAATTAAATAACCTATAAATTGGTTTATAGAGAGTCAAGGGATTAAGGATTTGCTATTTGTTATAATAACTACATTCCTAAATTTATGTCACATCAGTCATTCATTGTGCAACTGCTACAGTCCAGCTCCATGCTCAGTTTATGTCATAACACCTGATATTAGAAACCACATAGTCTTGATTGGCAGGTTGCCTGTACAGATAAATACTCATATAAGAGAAATATTTTTTAAAAACCAAGGGGAAATATGAAGAAATAAATACATAAACCAGGTATGAGAGGTCCTCTGAGGATTTGATGCTTACATTATAATAGTGAAACTTGTAGTCAAAGCTATACATTTATTATACAGCAAATTAGTTCTAAATAGCTTATTATTCAACTTGCATTGAATATCCTTTTTTTTTTCTAAGACAGAGTCTCACTCTGTTGCCCAGGCTGGAGTGCAGTGACACATCTTGGCTCACTGCAACCTCCACCTCCTGGGTTCAAGCAATGCTCCTTTCTCAGCCTCCCAAATAGTTAGAACTATAAGCGCCCACCACCAGGTCTGGCCTGCGTTGAGTATTCTTAAATAATAAAGAAGATTCAATGGAGAAACAACACAATATACATGACTTTAGGAATCAAAACCTTCAACATTTAATTCAAGGAGGATATTTTAATTATACATGTTCTGAGAGAAAGCAGGAAAACATGTTTTAATAAGGGTCCAATGTTATAAGTGTTATTTAGGGTAGTGATTAATTATTTTGGTGGAACCTCAATATAAAAATTTAATTTCAGTATGGATCACATTTTCCTAGAGAAAAAAAAAAAAAAAACACTTGGAAGACATTTCTATCCAACAAAACAAAAATTATACACTTCCAAAATGTATTAACAGTTTATCAGATCATAAGATCTATGCTATGCTAGTACATTTTTCTTGAAAAGGTCAAGAGACCAGGCAAGATTTCTGTATCTTCAAGAGGAACAAGTTTGATACCTCCAGCAAAAACTGGAGTTATTAGGTAACCGTCTGTTCATAATTCCATACCAAACCTCACTAAGAAAATAAAGTCAGAACAAAATTTCTTCTATAGTTATCACTTGACTTGATTGGTTTGGCTGACCTAAAGATAAGGGTTTTTATGAAAAAGCTATAAAACTTTAAATGCTGGCTTCTTGCTACAAGCCAAATAGAAATAATGAATTTTAGCACTCATAAAAGCATTCAATTTTTAAATTTAATTTTCTGTGAATTAACCACCCACCCAACACAACAAAATCCCTAGCCATCCTTTGTTTTTGTATAGCATAGTGTGGATTTATTCAGGATATGAGAAGACACTCATCTGCACACAACACATTTGCTATGAAAAAAAATTTTTTAAACAGATGTATTTGTAGAAAAATTTACAAAGGTGATTGAAGATGAGAAGCAATTCTAATATAAAGAGATCAAGAAATAGTGACTGTTTTCTAAGTTGCACAGGGGTTAATGGGAAAGTTCCTTATGGGGTGTTCTACACTGGCATATGAGTGGCATATGAGAAGTCAAGGAAGGTCAAAGTGAAGTTGGCAGGAAGGAGAAAGGAGTGCCAGATCCCAACTAGGCAGACTGGGACCAAGTGGGCTAGTGTTAGGCCTCCTTCTCCAGGTGGGCAAATACTTAATCTAGAAACCTCAAATATTTTCCACAAAAAGCAGGAGAAGTGGTGAGGTATAAGATGGAAAAACTTTTAAACAGAGAAAGGAAGAGAACTCTAGTGTTATTTATGAAATGCTAAGGAATAAAAACAAAAAAGTCCTCACCTAAGAAACAGGGAGAGTAGAAAAACAAAAACAAAATAAAAAGTCCAACCTTGAGTGAATAAAACTGTGTGCCGCAGAGTAGTCAAAAGAGCCTATTACTTAAGTAATTCAGAAAACATCCAAAAAGGAAGTCAGGGTGGGTTGACATGGTGGCAAAACAACACCTGAAGATCATAATCAGATTTTCATCTCTCTCTTCCCAAGTTTATCTCTGGTAGACACATTAATGAGCAGTTAAAATGGAAAAAAAAAAAAAAACTTCAAAACAGAAAGTGGGAGAAAAATCAGGGACCATGGTAAATTATAAATTAAGAACCGATTATAAAGATTACAAATCCTTTAATGAGTTTTAAGATTAAAAGATGAGATTCTATCACATTAAAACTGAGTCCCAAGACTGAATTTCCTATAACACCCAACAAAAGTTTCAGACTTTAATAACCTGTCTGATTTGAAGCCTGGGCACCAAAGCCTATTACATTAGACATGTATTATATGCAAAACACAGCACAGAGTTTGACTGGATGGCAACCATTAGGAGGTGAAATGCAAGTATTTTCATACAGCATAAAAACCACAGCACATCTATATAAACCTAAAAGAAAGTCCTAAATAGTGTGATGCTTTGAAGCCATTTTCCTTCATCCTACTTCAGACAAATTGACCGTCACCTAACGAATCAATGAGATATAATTCATTTTTTAAATTATTCATTTAATAATTATTGTTGAAAATCAGGCTGTTTTAGGGGTGACAAACAGAGCAATGAGCTTAATAAGCCAAGTTCTTATTCTCATGGAACTTGTATTCTCAAGGCCCCTTAATTATCTTACGACAACAACAACAAAAGACATAAATAATATAATTAATATATTAATAGTGATATATACTGCAAAGAAAAATAAAGTTTGGTAAGTAGATGAACAATGGCGTGTGTGTGTGTGTGTGTGTGTGTGTGTGTGTTTGGGGGAGGGCTATGCAACTGTAAACAGAAAAGTCAGAGAAAGACTCTGCTTTATGGGGCATCTGAATAGCAGAGACCTGAAAGAAGCAATGGTTTTATCTTGGGGCAGATCATTTCCCACACTAAGAATGAGAAGTGCAAAGGCTCTACAGTCATGTTTCCTTGGCCTGCTAAATAAACAAGGAATCCAGTGCAGCTGGAGAGGACCGAGAGGAGGAAAGGAAGGGGAGGAGATGAGTTTAGATATGAAAAGCTGGGGGCAAGACTGTGTAGGGCCTTGGAAGCCATGGTAAGGACTTGGATTCACTTGTTTAGTTATGTGTATTCAGAGCTAGATATTTACCTAATAAGCCACAAGATTAAGCATTTTTTCTAACAGCACTTCTTAATGGAAAATCTTTCCCTTTCCTTTTTTTTTTTCTTTTTAGGAAATGAAGTCTCATTGTTGTCGCCTGGGCTGGAGTACAATGGTGCGATCTCGACTCACTGCAACCTCCGCCTCCTGGGTTCCAGCAATTCTCCTGCCTCAGCCTCCTGAGTAGCTGAGACTATAGGCACCCCCTACCATGCTCAGCTAATTTTTGTATTTTTAGTAGAGATGGGGTTTTATCACGTTGGCCAGGCTTGTCTCAAACTCCTGACCTCAGGTGATCCACCTGCCTCGACCTCCCAAAGTGCTGAGATTGCCGGCGTGAGCCACCACGCCTGGCCCTTTCCCTGTATTTCCAATAACTCCCTAAGGTATCTTTTTTTTTCTCCCCTTGCAAAACTTTTTTTTCTAAACAGGAAAAAAATCAATTAATTAGTATGATAATGATCCAAGAATGTGGTTTCCCAAGAGGCCAGTAAATGGCACAGTTGCTAAACTGTGGTTAAAAAAACCAAGATGTTCCTCTCAGTGCTTCCTGAAAAGACCTTCAGCACCCTGTGATGATGCACTGGAGAAGAGGAGGTAAGGAAAAGCAGCTGAAAAGAGATGCCCACCAAAATAATTTCAAAGTTGAGATGTCCCTGGCATGAAGCCAAACAGCTCATAAAGCTCTAATGTTCCTGTCTTATCCTCCAGTGCCCCAGAGAAAACAGTGAGAAAACATCAGGGAGGAAATGCATTCCCCCAGGTTAGGAGTCTAGCTTTGTGTTTTGTTGTTTGAACACACATAAATCCCATATGTTCTTCACTGATGTTTATTTAATGCAGCTGAAGAAAAAAAATTTAAGGTTTTTACACATGAGGCATCACATGAGGAGTTGTAAATGAAAACTGTATTTTATGTTTATATATGTATATATGCTATAACAGAAATATATATATAATTACAATATAGCTGGAATTACTTATTTTCACATTGCCTGGGGCAGTTTTTGTTTACTCCTATTACTCCAGTGAAAGTATTCATAGCACCCCCTTTAAGTCTCAAAAATGTCCTGTACTGAACAATAAATAACATAGTCACCTTATCTATGGCTCATGTTCAAAAGGAGGCAAGTAATAAAGTCCCAGCAGACTCAACTCTAATTAGGATTATTTTGCTTTGCAAAATATTTTAATTAGAACAGTTTTTAAATAAAAGATATTGAAAGTATACCTAATAAGGCCAAAAATGAAAAACATCAAAATGCAGCATAAGGAAAAGGATAAATGTTTGAAAGAAAATCTGCCTAAATTTTATCATCTTAAAATGAATGGCTAAAATACTCTTTTAAAACCAAGTATATATATTTTTGACCACTGGATAACTTTAGAACATCTAAATTGTTAGTAAATATTTATAAAATGCCTATATGTGGAGTTGGTCACTGTGTTATAGTCTAGTTAGATAAGATAAAAAACACAGTGCCTTTTATTCAAAGGAGCTTATAATCAACAAGAGGAGATATGTAAACAAATAAATACAAACAAATCACAAGGCAGCATCATAAATGCTATGATATAAATACACATAGGATATCAACAGAAGCACTAAAAAGGGAGCTGGGAGAGAGAGGAGGAAGGGACTCACAGAGGCTCTTTGGGAAGATTTTAGGAAAATAGAATGATTGAGCTGGCTCCCTAAAAATGAGAGGGGATGGCAGGTAAACACAGAGGGGAAAGTGAGACATTCTAGACAAAAGGAATCACTTATGCAAATGGCAAAGGCATGAAAAATCTTTGAGGATAGTGCAAATCATCTAGAATGGCTGAAGCAAGCGGTGGGACCAAAGATATAGCTGGAGAAGTATTCAGAGATCAGATGGGGAAGCTAAATACAACCCTAAATGATCTGAACTTTATTCTCAAGGCTCTGAGGAGTCGTTGAATAATTTTGAGGATATAGGCAAAAGGTATATCTGTATTTTAGAAAAATCACTTTGCAAGCAATGGTAAAGATGAATTTGAGGGTGACCAGGCTAGAAGTAGATCAGTTAGGGGGCCACTGGAGTAATTCAGGCTTAAAAGTAATGCTCAGCGCTTTAAGTAAGAAAAGAGAATAGTTGCTGTCATCTGTAGACAGTTCCCTTAAAGAGGCTTGAGCTGGAAGTACAGATTTGGGAATCAGCAATATTTTAAGTGGTAGTTGAACTATCACAGACGTGATCTGTCAAGGAGAAAATATAGTAAGAAGAGAATAAAACCAAGAGTAACCTCTGTGGGATCCCAGTGTTTAGAGGTAAGCAAAAATGGACGAATGCTCAAAGGAGGTGGAGAAGGAATAAAGAGAAAGAGGGAAGACAGCCCATGAGAGAGGAGTGCCAGCTTTATAAAGAGAATGGAATATAGTCTCAGGAATAAGAGCGTCCATTAGGCTTGGCAATCAGGATTCTCACTGATATTTGCAATAATTAGCTCTATAGAACAGTGGGGTAGAAGCCAAATTTCAGTTGAGGAATTAACTGGAGATGAGACAGCAAAGACGCAAAGCATAAATTACTTTTTTCCCAAGAAGACTGACCACGAGAGGAGAAAAGTAGGGCAGCAGATGAGTCTTTGTCACTGTTTCTTTTTAAATTCGGACAGACATAGATATATTTATAAGCTGATTTTTTAAAATGTGATGGTGAAGATGATGATTCAGGAAATAAAAGGCTAAAAAGAGTACATCCTCAAAGGAAGTGAGAGTACACACAGGAAACCATCCCCTACCCCCTTGGTCAGGAATAGTATCTCGACAGAGAGGATAAGAAGGGGGTGTGGCTGTGAATACAGGTAAGTTTGAGGGATAGAAGACAAGAATCAATGTTTCATAGTCCCCATTTATGGCCCCTATTTTCTCTGCGAAATCTTCATTGAAAGTAAGGATGAAAGTGATGAGTCAGGTGGCTTGAAGAGAGTGCTAAAAGTTTAACATCATTATCATGGAGAACACAGGAGGTTGCTAATTACTAAGATACTGAAGCACTGCTGGGCGGCAGTTGAAATTGGACTAAGAGGAAGACCATGAATATATTGTGGCACCAGTTCACACAAATAGACAAGTATCTCCAAGCTCTTCAGAAGCCTGTGGGGAAAGGAAAATAAAGACAAGCGGTAAATTTTAGCAGTCCTGGAGTTTCAACAGGTGGCCAAGTTAATCCAAGTGGAACTGAAGCAATAGATAAGAAAACTAATGATGGATGTACATCTGCTCACCCGTACACCTTATGGGCTCTAAGGTTTAATGATGGAAGGAGAAATAACAGGAGGCTCCCACTTTAGTAGCAAGGCCCAGACACATTTTCCAACCTAGACATGTCCGCAGTGAAGTGGACACTAAATTTCAAACCTTCAAAATAGAGCTTTTCCATTAATTTCCCAATTGGCTTAAAATCTAAAGAGGATGAAGGGGGTGATCAGCATTCTGCAGGCCCTTTAAGGTTTACAATTTCCTAGTAAAACATTTTTTGATGACAACAAGAGCCAGAAGTCATGAAACTATCATGCTAGCTCAGACTGAATGGAGAGCAAAGATTTCAAGGAAAAGTTGCTTTTAGGCATTGGACATGATATCTGCATGGACACTGAACACTTCCAAGTTGAAGGTGAACTGGGGATGGAGAGGAAAAATGTAAGCCAGGTTCTAAAGATCCTGATGAATGCAAGGGAGTGACCTGGAACTTGGTGGTGACAGTGAATATAAGGAACAGGTACAGCTGGCACCACCTGGGCCTTAATGGAAGGCTATGAGAAAGTGAAGGAATAATCTTTGGAAGCCACAAAAGGAGAAGTGGGCAAATGTCATACCCAATAAAGGCCCTCAGATTTTTCCAATTGGGCTAGAATAAATATCCTTCACTGAAGAAAGCTAAAGGGTAAACAGTAACCTCAGGGGAAAAGCTAGATTTTATGTTTATCTAAGGCAAACTATAAAATGTTTTGAGAAGATAGTAAAAGTATATAGAAGACCAATCCAAGGAGCATAATGGAAAGGGTGGAGAGCAAGAATAGAAGCCAAAAAGTGTCTGGGAACAAGCTGTCTCATCCCATGCCATCCGAACTGACTGTTGGCTTTCCAGTAGGTCGGATAAAATGGGAAACGATAAAAAAAAAAAAAAAAAAAAAAAAAGGATTCATGCATACCATAAACACTTTATATAACTTAAAACATAAATGTCCACACATGTGCCATTCTTTTGATGTAAGGCCAAGGTCTGTTCTCTGCATATGGATCTGTTGATTGGAGTTATGCATCTTCTGTCTTACATAAACCACATCCTTCATCTATGATTTCCAGTTTTGCTTTCTTTACAGTGGAGGGAGAACCTGAAGATACTTGTGAAATAATTTGAATGCCAAACCTATCCAGATTTTTATAATCCCCTCCTCACACACACACACATTCTTTTGTCATTATCCTGCCTACACCTAGTCAATAGCAAAGCTTTTGCAGCTAACATTTATCAAGTCTTCTCACAGCATTCAGTTTAGTTTTCATAGAAACAAAACTCAAAGTCTTTTTTGCATTGGCTCAGTTTAATTACTCTGTTTATTCAAAGTATATTATTCAAATAAGTGCGACTGGCTAAATGGGTTCGGGAACAAATGCAGCACAACTGTCCCTTGTAAAGAAGAGAGATTAATTGGTAAGAGTAAGAGACATGGACAACCTAAAGAGAAGCCTCTGGCTAAACACATCTGTGTGCTGAGAGTGGCAATCCTTAGGGTTAGTAGGAAACTCAGTATCAGTTAATCTTGAAAGTCAGCAAAGAGATCAATTAAGAGAGCTTTAAATGTACAAGGGACATGATAGGTTGCATTTTGAAGAGTAGGTGAGGGTAGCAGGGATGAGAACTGTTAGCAACTGACTTCAGCTTTCCAAGAGGTGAGCCGGTAGAAAGATTGATTTTTTTCAACTCCATGTGCATTCTTCTTTCTGTCCCTCAGTCCCTTAACTCCTGTGGCTCTTCTTGTTTTGGAGAAGAAAAACTAGGAGTTTAGGAAATGAGGTGGAAGAGCAGTAGGAGCTCTAGAAAAGGAGTCTCAGGGGCAGAGCAAGATGGCCGAATAGGAACGGCTCCAGTCTCCATCTCCCAGCGCGAGCGACACAGAAGACCGGTGATTTCTGCATTTTCAACTGAGGTACTGGTGTCATCTCACTCGGGAGTGCCGGACAATCCATGCGGGTCAGCTGCTGCAGCCTGACCAGCGAGAGCTGAAGCAGGGCGAGGCATCGCCTCACCTGGGAAGTGCAAGGGGGAAGGGAGTCCCTTTTCCTAGCCAGGGGAACTGAGACACACAACACCTGGAAAATCGGGTAACTCCCACCCCAATACTGCGCTGTAAGCACACCGGCACACCAGGAGAATATATCCCACACCTGGCCGGGAGGGTCCCACGCCCACGGAGCCTCCCTCCTTGCTAACACAGCAGTCTGTGGCAATCTAACCACAAGGCAGCAGCGAGGCTGGGGGAGGGGTGCCCGCCATCGCTGAGGCTTAAGTAGGTAAACAAAGCCACTGGGAAGCTCGAACTGGGTGGAGCTCACAGCAGCTCAAGGAAACCTGCCTATCTCTGTAGACTCCACCTCTGGGGACAGGGCACAGCTAAAGCAGCAGAGGCCTGTGCAGACGCGAACGACTCTGTCTGACAGCTTTGAAGAGAGCAGTGGATCTCCCAACACGGAGGTTGAGATCTGAGAAGGGGCAGACTGCCTGCTCAAGTGGGTCCCTGACCCCTGAGTAGCCTAACTGGGAGACATCCCCCACTAGGGGCAGTCTGACACCCCACACCTCACAGGGTGGGGTACACCCCTGAAAGGAAGCTTCCAAAGCAAGAATCAGACAGGTGCACTCGCTGTTCAGCAATATTCTATCTTCTGCAACCTCTGCTGCTGATACCCAGGCAAACAGAGTCTGGAGTGGACCTCAAGCAATCTCCAACAGACCTATAGCTGAGGGTCCTGTCAGAAGGAAAACTATCAAACAGGAAGGACACCTATACCAAAACCCCATCAGTACGTCAACATCATCAAAGACCAGAGACAGATAAAACCACAAAGATGGGGAAAAAGCAGGGCAGAAAAGCTGGAAATTCAAAAAATAAGAGCGCATCTCCCCCTGCAAAGGAGCACAGCCCATCGCCAGCAATGGATCAAAGCTGGTCAGAGAATGACTTTGACGAGATGAGAGAAGAAGGCTTCAGCCCGTCAAACCTCTCAGAGCTAAAGGAGGAATTACGTACCCAGCGCAAAGAAACTAAAAATCTTGAAAAAAGAGTGGAAGAATTGACAGCTAGACTAATTAATGCAGAGAAGGTCATAAACGAAATGACAGAGATGAAAACCATGACACGAGAAATACGTGACAAATGCACAAGCTTCAGTAACCGACTCGATCAACTGGAAGAAAGAGTATCAGCGATGGAGGATCAAATGAATGAAATGAAGCGAGAAGAGAAACCAAAAGAAAAAAGAAGAAAAAGAAATGAACAAAGCCTGCAACAAGTATGGGATTATGTAAAAAGACCAAATCTACATCTGATTGGGGTGCCTGAAAGTGAGGGGGAAAATGGAACCAAATTGGAAAACATACTTCAGGATATCACCCAAGAAAACTTCCCCAACCTAGTAGGGCAGGCCAACATTCAAATTCAGAAAATACAGAGAACGCCACAAAGATACTCCTCCAGAAGAGCAACTCCAAGACACATAATTGCCAGATTCACCAAAGTTGAAATGAAGGAAAAAATCTTAAGGGCAGCCAGAGAGAAAGGTCGGGTTACCCACAAAGGGAAGCCCATCAGACTGACAGCAGATCTCTCGGCAGAAACTCTCCAAGCCAGAAGAGAGTGGGGGCCAATATTCAACGTTCTTAAAGAAAAGAATTTTAAACCCAGAATTTCATATCCAGCCAAACTAAGTTTCATCAGTGAAGGAGAAATAAAATCCTTTACAGATAAGCAAATGCTTAGAGATTTTGTCACCACCAGGCCTGCCTTACAAGAGACCCTGAAGGAAGCCCTAAACATGGAAAGGAACAACCGGTACCAGCCATTGCAAAAACATGCCAAAATGTAAAGACCATCGAGGCTAGGAAGAAACTGCATCAACTAACGAGCAAAATAACCAGTTAATATCATAATGGCAGGATCAAGTTCACACATAACAATATTAACCTTAAATGTAAATGGACTAAATGCTCCAATTAAAAGACACAGACTGGCAAACTGGATAAAGAGTCAAGACCCATCAGTCTGCTGTATTCAGGAGACCCATCTCACATGCAGAGACATACATAGGCTCAAAATAAAGGGATGGAGGAAGATCTACCAAGCAAATGGAGAACAAAAAAAAAGCAGGGGTTGCAATCCTAGTCTCTGATAAAACAGACGTTAAACCATCAAAGATCAAAAGAGACAAAGAAGGCCATTACATAATGGTAAAGGGATCAATTCAACAGGAAGAGCTAACTATCCTAAATATATATGCACCCAATACAGGAGCAGCCAGATTCATAAAGCAAGTCCTTAGAGACTTACAAAGAGACTTAGACTCCCATACAATAATAATGGGAGACTTCAACACTCCACTGTCAACATTAGACAGATCAACGAGACAGAAAGTTAACAAGGATATCCAGGAATTGAACTCATCTCTGCACCAAGTGGACCTAATAGACATCTATAGAACTCTCCACCCCAAGTCAACAGAATATACATTCTTCTCAGCACCACATCACACTTATTCCAAAACTGAGCACATAATTGGAAGTAAAGCACTCCTCAGCAAATGTAAAAGAACAGAAATTATAACAAACTGTCTCAGACCACAGTGCAATCAAACTAGAACTCAGGACTAAGAAACTCAATCAAAACCGCTCAACTACATGGAAACTGAACAACCTGCTCCTGAATGACTACTGGGTACATAAGGAAATGAAAGCAGAAATAAAGATGTTCTTTGAAACCAATGAGAACAAAGATACAACATACCAGAATCTCTGGGACACATTTAAAGCAGTGTGTAGAGGGAAATTTATAGCACTAAATGCCCACAAGAGAAAGCTGGAAAGATCTAAAATGGACACTCTAACATCACAATTAAAAGAACTAGAGAGGCAAGAGCAAACACATTCAAAAGCTAGCAGAAGGCAAGAAATAACTAAGATCAGAGCAGAACTGAAGGAGATAGCGACACAAAAAACCCTCCAAAAAATCAATGAATCCAGGAGTTGGTTTTTTGAAAAGATCCACAAAATTGACAGACCGCTAGCAAGGCTAATAAAGAAGAAAAGAGAGAGGAATCAAATAGACACAATTAAAAATGATAAAGGGGATATCACCACCGACCCCACAGAAATACAAACTACCATCAGAGAATACTATAAGCACCTCTACGCAAATCAACTAGAAAATCTAGAAGAAATGGATAATTTCCTGGACACGTACACTCTCCCAAGACTAAACCAGGAAGAAGTTGAATCCCTGAATAGACCAATAGCAGCCTCTGAAATTGAGGCAACAATTAATAGCCTACCAACCAAAAAAAGCCCAGGACCAGATGGATTCACAGCTGAATTCTACCAGAGGTACAAGGAGGAGCTGGTACCATTCCTTCTGAAACTATTCCAATCAATAGAAAAAGAGGGAATCCTCCCTAACTCATTTTATGAGGCCAACATCATCCTGATACCAAAGCCTGGCAGAGACACAACAAAAAAAGAGAATTTTAGACCAATCTCCCTGATGAACATCGATGCAAAAATCCTCAATAAAATACTGGCAAACCGGATTCAGCAGCACATCAAAAAGCTTATCCACCATGATCAAGTGGGCTTCATCCCTGGGATGCAAGGCTGGTTCAACATTCGCAAATCAATCAATGTAATCCAGCATATAAACAGAACCAAAGACAAGAACCACATGATTATCTCAATAGATGCAGAAAAGGCTTTTGACAAAATTCAACAGCCCTTCATGCTAAAAACGCTCAACAAATTCGGTATTGATGGAACGTACCTCAAAATAATAAGAGCTATTTATGACAAACCCACAGCTAATACCATACTGAATGGGCAAAAACTGGAAAAATTCCCTTTGAAAACTGGCACAAGACAGGGATGCCCTCTCTCACCACTCCTATTCAACATAGTGTTGGAAGTTCTGGCTAGGGCAATCAGGCAAGAGAAAGAAATCAAGGGTATTCAGTTAGAAAAAGAAGAAGTCAAATTGTCCCTGTTTGCAGATGACATGATTGTACATTTAGAAAACCCCATCGTCTCAGCCCAAAATCTCCTTAAGCTGATAAGCAACTTCAGCAAAGTCTCAGGATACAAAATCAATGTGCAAAAATCACAAGCATTCTTATACACCAGTAACAGACAAGCAGAGAGCCAAATCAGGAATGAACTTCCATTCACAATTGCTTCAAAGAGAATAAAATACCTAGGAATCCAACTTCCAAGGGATGTCAAGGACCTCTTCAAGGAGAACTACAAACCACTGCTCAGTGAAATAAAAGAGGACACAAACAAATGGAAGAACATACCATGCTCATGGATAGGAAGAATCAATATCGTGAAAATGGCCATACTGCCCAAGGTTATTTATAGATTCAATGCCATCCCCATCAAGCTACCAATGAGTTTCTTCACAGAATTGGAAAAAAACTGCTTTAAAGTTCATATGGAACCAAAAAAGAGCCCGCATTGCCAAGACAATACTGAGTCAAAAGGACAAAGCTGGAGGCGTCATGCTACCTGACTTCAAATTATACTACAAGGCTACAGTAACCAAAACAGCATGGTACTGGTACCAAAACAGAGATATAGACCAATGGAACAGAACAGAGTCCTCAGAAATAATACCACACATCTACAGCCATCTGATCTTTGACAAACCTGAGAGAAACAAGAAATGGGGAAAGGATTCCCTATTTAATAAATGGTGCTGGGAAAATTGGCTAGCCATAAGTAGAAAGCTGAAACTGGATCCTTTCCTTACTCCTTATACGAAGATTAATTCAAGATGGATTAGAGACTTAAATGTTAGACCTAATACCATAGAAACCCTAGAAGAAAATCTAGGTAGTACCATCCAGGACATAGGCATGGGCAAGGACTTCATGTCTAAAACACCAAAAGCAATGGCAGCAAAAGCCAAAATTGACAAATGGGATCTAATTAAACTAAAGAGCTTCTGCACAGCAAAAGAAACTACCATCAGAGTGAACAGGCAACCCACAGAATGGGAGAAAATTTTTGCAATCTACTCATCTGACAAAGGGCTCATTTCCAGAATCTACAAAGAACTCAAGCAAATATACAAGAAAAAAACAAACAACCCCATCCAAAAGTGGGCAAAGGATATGAACAGACATTTCTCAAAAGAAGACATTCATACAGCCAACAGACACATGAAAAAATGCTCATCATCACACCAGAACTAGATGTACCATATGACCCAGCCATCCCACTACTGGGTATATACCCAAAGGATTATAAATTATTCCACTACAAAGACACATGCACACGTATGTTTATTGCAGCACTATTCACAATAGCAAAGACTTGGAATCAACCCAAATGTCCATCAGTGACAGACTGGATTAAGAAAATGTGGCACATATACACCATGGAATACTATGCAGCCATAAAAAGGGATGAGTTTGCATCCTTTGTAGGGACATGGATGCAGCTGGAAACCATCATTCTTAGCAAACTATCACAAGAAGAGAAAACCAAACACCGCATGTTCTCACTCATAGGTGGGAACTGAACAATGAGTTCATTTGGACTCGGGAAGGGGAACATCACACACTGGGGCCTATCATGGGGAGGGGGGAGGGCGGAGGGATTGCACTGGGGAGTTATACCTGATATAAATGATGAATTGATGGGTGCTGACGAGTTGATGGGTGCAGCACACCAACATGGCACAAGTATACATATGTAACAAACCTGCACGTTATGCACATGTACCCTAGAACTTAAAGTATAATAAAAAAAAAAAAAAAAAAGGAAAAAGAAAAGGAGTCTGAAACTCCCAGTCACCTCTGGGTCCCAGGCTAGTTCTATTTACTGCTTTTCTTTCAGCCTTCACATCTAGGAATTCGGCCCACTTGCCTCTTCTCCTATGTACATCTGTTCTTTACCTGAGCCCTTCTGTCAGGTAAATGGGAACTAATATTCATATTCATTCTAATTCTCTGTCCCTCTCATTCTCTCTCTTTCTTCCCACTGGTTTTTCAGAAAGGTAACGCCTCGTAACCATCTATAAAGGGAAGGATAACAAAACTAACAAAAACAGAATTATCCATAGGTTGGAGAAATATTAAAAGCATGAGTGTTAACTATCAGGGGGCTAGACCTACCCTACTGTAAACACGATCACTAATTCTCTTTTTGGGTTTTTCAATACAAGATATTCCTTTCATGAACCGAGAAATTCAGCACATGTTCTCCATACTCCTCAGTGAGGAGTCCTCCTACTTGGGAAGTCTTACCCCAGGACTCTACAGCATAGATTTAATAGATATTCAGGGTAGAGAATATCTATTAATATTTATGTTATTTATTAATATCTATTTATAAATATCTATTAATATTTATGCAGGCTGCAGGCTTTGGCACTGGATCCTTCCCACTCCTAGGCCCTCTTCCCTCCCCTCCTCACCACTTCTTAATTAGTTAACTTCTCTTCCTGCAACTGAATTCTATAGTACTTCTTTTGGAAAATCTTTTCAACACTTCCCTGCTGCTAAAATGGCAATTTATGGATCACCCACCATTTACTGAGCACCTAAACTATGGTTAATCAGTGTGTTAGGTGACCCATAGGTTGCAGGCATCATCTTGTTTAATCCTCACTAAAGTGGTATTACTATTATCATCACCATCCTCATTTGACAGATAAATTAACAAGACTAGAGAGGTTAAACCCAAGGTCAGATAGAAAGTATCAGAGCCAGGATTTCAATCTAGGTCACTGAAACTCCAAGGCTGGATTCTTATCCACTACACTACACTGCCCCTTCCCAGAACACCCAGGCTCAGGTGGAATACATATTCGCAATTTGGAAGAATTTTCTTATTGATATATGTACTATCAATGATTTCCTTCTCTAACAATTACTCTCATCCATGCACCACAGGAAAAAAAAGCTTAGGGCATTTGCCTAATAGTTCGGAAATAATGTTTGTTTGTTTAAGACAACAAGGGGAAAATCAGCCAAAGAAATATACTTTCTAAACCACCGTATTAGGAATGATAGAAGACGGTATGTCTGCCCTCCATGAAAGCAATTCCCACTCAGTATTTTCCACAACCTTCCCTGTAGGCAAACACACAACATCTATAACAAAGTGAGGGTCAGGGAAAGAGAATCACGCAATGAGATAGAGAACGTTGGTAAACCAAAGCCATGTACTGGAAAGTTAAATAATTGCAACTTACTTTTTTGGTACACTTCTTCACAGTGTTGATTAATTCTTGTATTACCAGATCCACACTCTTCAAAGAAGGCCCTTTCAACTTTACAATCTGTTTCTTGACTATCGCTTCAAATGCCATGTCTGGAGTAAACAATCCTGTCCTGAAAGTAAGAAAGCAAGCAGCCCATGAGATTTTTTAAATTGCATAATATTCAAAAATCTTTTGAAAAATGTTTAAATTAACATCGTTTTTAAATTAAGCATGTAATAGACCAAGTTTAAAAGTTACATAGTGATTTGTTCCATCCACAGCACTGCTATAATATATATCTTTAATACTAAAGATTAGTATTAAACCATAATAAGTTCCAATCTATGGAAGATTAGTATTAGCTGAAAACAGTGCCCAAAATGTTTATATGGCACATCATGTGACCCTTAACTAATATTTAACTGTAATTTGTCTTATTTCAAATAAGACTGTTTCACAGCAATAAGAAGAAATGCTACAATAGAAATGGTGTTCTCAATTTAGATTTCTATTTCTAAAAGATTCCAAAATCAATTCCTTTTCCTTTGTGGAACAGCCAGTGAGCTTCACTTTTTATACACTAAAATAGTAGATTATACAATTTATCCATTCCAGGACAGCTATATTACTGTGAGCCTGACAGTTCCCACTCTGAGGTCCTGGGGTACTGGGAGAATAAGACAATAAGGGGAGTTATGAATTAATTTTAATATTTCAAGATGCCTAAATTAAATAATGACTTTACAAAAATAACAAATGATAACCAAAATAACAAGTGTCTTCCTTTGGGCTCTAATTAATTCGAATTGGTGTTATAACAATGCTTCTCTCATAGTCAACAGGAACTCAGGAAAGCAGATATATACATGTGCATGTGTATATTTCATAAAAAGTAAAAAATGATTACTCAAATTTAAACAAAACGTCAATAGAGAGAAGCTACAATAACAGGGGCCTTTGAACTCTGAGACTTGGCCATGACTGAAGGCTGGCAGGCTGCAGGCTCCTGGCACTGGATCCTCCCCACTCCTAGGCCCTCTTCCCTCCCCTCCTCACCTCTTCTTAATTAGTTAACTTTTCTTCCTGGAACTGAATTCTATAGTACCTCTTTTGGAAAATTTTCAACACTTCCCTTATACTATCTTGACTTGACGCTCCTTCTTATCATTTGCTTAGCACCCTATCCTCACCTTTATTTCTAACTGTAGTAATCATACTATATTATAATGGTAATTTCTCCAAACTAGGTACGAATCAAATTCAAACTGTTTAGTACAATATTAAAATTTTTTCACTCTTTGACTATAATCTTTCTTCATAGTTACTTTTCTCCTCGCCTTTCGCGTAATGTTTTAGTCAATTTGCCTTTGCTTATATTGTATGTCTTTGCCTTTGTCTATGATGTTCATTTCACACTCTTCACAATTTTGGTCTATTCAAATCCCACCTGTGCTTTAAAGCCCAGATGCAAAGCAAGCACTTATAGTTCCAATCTTTCCCCAGTCCTGCTGCTGAGACCTTCCTTCTTGGAAGCCCGGCATTCTATTTCACATTGCAGGAAGCTGGGCACATGTTTTAGTCCCATCACTACACAGTAGGGAGTTTTGTTACCCTATTTATCTTGATTTGCCCCATAAGGACCGTCTCCCTCCCTTGCTCATAGTCAGCATTCAGTATTAACAAAACAATGAAGAAAAACAAAGCATCTCTTCCATCAAGTCCTTCATGGGCAAAGAGGGCTTCTACTACTCAAATAGCCAATGGAATCAAATGGGAAAAACATTGTTAAACCAAGCATATTTAAAGACCTAAATAAGCATACTGTGAGTATGTCTTATGCTCAGGACATTGTGCATTTCTTATCATCTTACAGGCAAATTCATAATAACAACCAACAATCTCCTGTTGTTAGGCATATAAATCAGAAATCGACAATTCTGAATTACTGAGATTTTGCAGTTATATTTGACAAAAGCTGCATAGGGTAATGACTTTTACAAGTGAAGTAAAAATACCGTATTTGGCTGAGTTCAAATACTGTATGACCCAAAAAATGTAATTTGGTTCCACTGCATCTATCAGATAAACATGTCCAAATACCAGATCTGCCCAGCTAAAAAGTAAAACAGTTTCTACACCAAATGTATTCTGGATTTGGTGTAGAAGAAATAGCATAGGGAGCTTAGAAATCCTATCGATGATAAAAGAAAAAACATTATATTTGGTTATAGAGGTTTTCTCCTCTTCACTTTGTAAACTCATATTTGCCCATACTATTTGAGATTTGTGGAGCAGATTGTCTAAATTTTAAAACAATAAATAACTCAAGCATCATAACTCCTTTGTAAAATCACTCATCACATGCACGCTCAGTGTCAAGCTTTGCCTTCTCAGGGTCTGTTCCCAGCATAGTCTCAACTTGGCCCTTTGGCAGAGGCTGAGCCACAAACGACAACAGGCAGAGGCCACCTCCATATGAGGCAATCTATGTACTAGGCAACTTAAGTTTTATTTCCTTGAATTAAGGACACTACAATTCAACATATGCTCATTAAGTTATGTTTAGCCTTCTGTACATGAAATGAAGAAATAAGTATTTTAAAATCATTTGTTTTTATCATAGTTCTTTAAAGAAATTGTTATGAACTGAATGTTTGTGTTCCCCTAAAACTTCATATGTTGAAACCATACCCCTCAATGTGATGGTAGTAGGAGGTGGGGCCTTTGGGGGATAATTACATCATGAAGGCAGAACCTTCATGAATGAGATTAGTGCCCTTATATGAAGAGGCCAGAGAGCTAACTAGCTTTCTCTCTGCCACATGAGGACAGAATGAGAAGACAGCAATGTACAGGCTGGAAAAGGGCTCTCACCAAAACCCAACCATGTTCACACCCTGACCTAGGATTTTCAAACTCCAAAACCGTGAGACATAAATTTCTGTTGTTTATAAGCCACCTAGTCTGTGGTCATTTGTTACAGCAGTCCAAACAGACTAAGATAGAAGGTAATTTAGAATAAACTCACTTTAAACAAGCGGAAATTCAGACACAAGTTCCACCCCACCCCCAACTCCACCCAGCTCAGGTCCCTCTGCTCTCCTGACCACATTCCTCGAGACAGTCCCAATGCATATGCATGATTCCTGGCTCCATGGGTACATGTTGTGCCCTCTCACCTCTGTACCTTTGATCATCCCACCCCTTCCACCAGAAAGCCCTTTCTTTTATCCTCCAGCCTCAACAACTTCCATTCCATCCTTCCATCCTCTCCTGCCTCATCACACTGCCACCCACTTCATATACATGCCCCCACACGTGCAAGCACACATGCACACACGACACCTCCTGGCCTGTTGAAATCATTCTCTCCACATGCCAGGATAAACTTGAAAGTAACTACCTCCATTCATCTTTCCCAATCTTGCTCCACAACATTAATCAGAATTAATCTGTCCCTTCTCCGGTGTAAGCAATGATTAATTATGAGCACGTCTGGCCTCCTTCATGAAAAACGAAGGCTCTGGAGAATGGGGTCTTGCTAATCTGGGAATCCCCTATTGTGCAGAGTACAGGCTGGAAGTGCAGAAGATGTTTTTGCTTTTTCACTTGGAAAAAACTAACTACAGCAATACAGGAAGTTACCATTAAACCCCAAAGCAGGATTTCCTGTTTCTGACTCCCACCTCTGTATTCTACCCTGTTCAATGATGAAAAGACAAGTTTCCTAGCTATTTATAAACATTAATTTTCTTTTGGTACCTTGAACAGATGACCAAAAAAAATGTGAATCACTTGCCTGATACCATGTATGTTTTTGATTGCATAGCTTATTTCTCTTCGCAATTCTTTCTCATTGAACTCCATCTGCAGATGCAAAAATCAGCCATGGTTATGACACTTAATTCCTTTGAATAATATTGTTGAACATTACAGAATGAGAATAACCTGACTTCGTTATTAATAAGTGGATACTCATGTCTTTCCTAACCTAAACCCAGATGGCCAAAACATCTGTTTATATAAAGTTCAAGGCAACACAGAACACTGGGGATTTTGGGGAGTTTAGGGGCAGTGGATTTTAACTCTATTATAGATATGGAGTGCTATGCATAAGGATGCCTTCTGGACATAAATCTAGCCATTCATTTGAAATGTATAATTCTTCATTCTTTTGCTAAATATGGTAAATTTGAAGGCAGAAGAGAATGCATAAATGAGGGTATCACCTGATGTGCAGTAGCAGTACAGATGTCCTGAAATTAACAATGGCTGTCTTTTGTCCCTGGCCACTTAAACCATTTGAGTTAAAGACCTCTTTGTAAAAGAAAATTAGTGCTATTTTAAAAAGACAACACAGGATAGATTACTGTACAAATATTTCTCAGAAGCCCAAGGTACCATAAATCTACTTGGAAGTAGGATCAAAGTGTCACAGAGCTTAGACCTCGAAGGGGTGGCCAGAGAACACTGCGTTCAGCTCTGACTTCTGAGATTTGGCCTCTCCAGCTTCACTGTCTGTCTACTTCCCCCTCATACTTTATGTCCTAGAATGACGAATTGCTCTAGGTCTCTACACACAACCAATGGCTTCATAGTTCAGGGCCTTTATCATTCCTCTCCTGTCTGGATCACCCTCTCCTGTAACCTACCTCTTCCTGCTTAACTAGCTGCTCATCCTTCCAAACTCAGCTCAGAAGCCTGGCTCCCTCACACAGTTGAGCTGGGATTCATGTCTGTGGGCTGTGTTTCCATAGCACTTTGTGCTGAAGTTTATCACTTTACTTAGCACATTTGAATGAAACTATCTATTTACCCATTTGCCTCCCACATGAAGACATAAGCACTCGCCTCTCTGTTTGAGACAAGTAGCATGGTCCCTAAAACCACTCAACCGCCTATTGGGCATTTTACACTTTGCACGTCCAAAGCAGAACTCCTAATTCACTTCTCCATACAAACAGAGCTTTTCCTTCATTTCCCTCATCTGATGGGCACCACCACTCACTCAGCTGTGAAAGCCAAAACCTTGGAAGTCATCTAAAAACTTATCTTTCTTCCATTCCCCCATTTCAGTCGAAGCCCTAGCAACTTTATCTCCAAAACCCCAAAGCCACCCATCTCTCTCTATCCTTTCTTGCTGGAGCACTTTTACTGGAAAACTAAAGAAGTTTAATTCTCAGCATTTCTCCGTTGCACCAGCCTCTTCCAAGACCCTGTGCCTGACTGTGTGTTTATAATTTTGTATTCTTCTTCAAGGGGACCTGCAAAATTGTAGAAGCTTCAGACCCCACAGAAAATGAATCCACTCCTTGTCTGACCCACTGTTCTCCTCACGTTTCTTGGCTCTTTACAATCCAGCAGGTATACTATTCTTCTAAAATCATCAAAAAATCAAGTCACATTACTGCTTAAAACCCTCCTGTAACTTCTCATTGTTCAGCATAAAGACTTTACCTCAACCTAGAAAGCCTTGTGTGAACTGGACACTTCCTCCCTCTCTGAATTCATTTCACACCCCTCTCCTTCATCAGCCACATCTCTTCTTCACCTGTCATACTTTAGTGCCTTATCCGAGGTTGCTACTTCTGCCTTGAACAACCCCTTTCCCCCAGATCTTTACCCAGCTGACCTCTTCATGCCATTCTGGGCACAGTTTAAATGTCCCCTGCTCAGACAGAACTCGCCTGATTATTCCATTAAAAGTGGCTCATCCGGCCCCTTTCTCTTATATCATGTTACACAAAAACATTTGCAACTTTCTTATTTTGTCTGTTTGTTAATTTTCTGTCTTTCCGCACTAGACAAGCAAGGGCCTTCCCTGTCTTAATCACTGGCACCTAGAAATTTGGTGCAGAGTATATGCTGAAGAAATATTTTTAAATTAATTAGACAACAAACATCATAGAAAACTCAATTAGTATTTGTGTTTGAAATGTAGTTAAAACTCATTAAATAAAATCAGAATCATTAGTAAGAACACATTTCTCTCCTGAATTTCATTACCTGAATATGGAGGTTTTGTTCAAAGAACTATGTTAGTTCTATACCACTCACACAATATTTTATCAAGTTGTATAAAACAGAATAAGGAAGTGAAGTGAAACTAACGGAAAAAATAACGTTTGACACAAACCTTTACTATCTCAAAAGGAAAGCGTTCATGAAAAATACGATTGATTTTAGCACCACCTGAGAGTTCCAGGGTATCTACTTGATCCCCTGACCCTTCAATTCTCTTCTCAAAGTCCACAGCAAATTGCTGAACCATCCTGTAATTGTTAAAGAGAAATAGATTCAAGTCAAAGTTACAAGCCTTTGCACTCTTCATTTTCTTTTCCTATGATTATTCCTTAGAATCGTTTTCCAGGTACTCTTAGTGGCACCTACTGGCAGAGTTAACACTGCACTCTATGTAGCACTCACAGTGTGATTATATGAAATACACATCATTAAGATTTTAGACATTTAATTAGAATAAATATTTAAATATATTTGTCTTTCAATGCATTCTGTTCATTTGATTGCAGTCATAAAATGGTATTTAAAGAATACTTGATGGGGCCGGGTGCAGTGGCTCATGCCTATAATCCCAGCACTTTAGGAGACCGAGGCGGGTGGATCACCTGAGGTCAGGAGTTTGAGACAAACCAGGCTAACACAGTGAAAGCCCGTCTCTACTGAAAATACAAAACATTAGCTGGACGTGGTGCAGGTAGTCCCAGCTACTCGGGAGGCTGAGGCAGGAGAATGGCGTGAACCCGGGAGGCGGAGCTTGCAGTGAGCCGAGATGGCACCACTGCACTCCAGCCCGGGTGACAGAGCAAGACGCTGTCTCAAAAAAAAAAAAAAGAATACTTGAAATAGAGAGTTAATCAATTAAACCTTATGTAGAATAGTCAAATGGACCTAGACTCCCATGACATCACAGCCACCTAGTGTCCCAAATGCTCCAGCTCTATCACTCCCCCAATGTCACAGCCTCAGTCTCTCCTCACACTCATCCCTAGGTGATCTCAAGGTTGCCATAGCTTCAAGGGTTATTGAGAAATAGTTTCTCCACACCTTCCGCTTTAGCCCATAACTCTCAGAAGACAGTGGCCCATATGCTCAACTGTACTGGATGTTTATTTCCTCTTAGCTGCCTTGAACTCAACACAAACAACCTCTTAATGTCTTTCACTCCCAAACCTGCTGACCCTCCTGTATTCCCAAATCTCCCCTCATGGTGGATGACACCACCCACCCCAGGCACGGAAGATGGGGCATCCAGCATACCTCCCTTTCCCTCACCCAACAGTTTCAGGGAGCCAACAGTTGTAGGTCATTTCTCCTCCATTACAGTTCAGCTGCTTGAGCTTTTCCTCCTCAACCTGCTGATACTGCCTTGGTTCAGCTCTCAGCAACACCTCCCGGCATCACTGAAGGCTCCTCTAGATGATCATCCTGCTTTTGGGTTTATCTTTGTCCAAATCAGACCTCACCCTATCAGAATAACACATATTTGTGACTCCTGTACAACTAGCTCTAGCCTTGTTTTTCAATGGATCCCCACAATTTGATAATACAATCAAAACTCTTTAGCCCATCTCCCAGAATTTCATGGTCTGGCCTTGGCTGCCTCTTCAGCCCCATCTCTTACCACTCATCCCACTCACCTTCCAGCCAACCATGAGGAAGTCATTGCAGTTCCCCAAATGTACCATGCCCCTGTGCTTTTACACTTGTTTTTCTTTCTGCTCAGAACACCATTCTCTCTGTCCCTTGCTGCTTTGCCTGACTAATTTTTACATGTTCTTTAAGACTCAGATCAAGCATTGGTTCTTCCCAGAAACTTTTCATGATCCATGACTCTATCCAGCACCACTCCTCATCGCCCCTCCTCTGCATCTTCAGCTTATTTCCTGCAGAGCACTTGGCACAGTACATTTACATTGCTACGTCTATTAGTCACTCTCCTAAGGGCAAGGACCGTGTGTTTTCTTTACCTTCTCCTGCTCAACATAATTGGGAGATTTAATAAATATTTGTTCCATGAAAGAATGAATTACCTTACACTGGCTGCAAAGAAGAAAGAAGAAGGAGAAAGAAGAGGAGGAGGAGGAGAAGGAGGAGGAGGAGGGGGAGAAGGAGGAGGAGGAGGGGGAGAAGGAGGAGGAGGAGAAGGATGGGGAGAAGGAGGAGGAAGAGAAGGAGGAGGAGAAGGAAGAGAAGGAAGAGAAGGAGGAGAAGGAGAAGGAGAAGGAGAAGAAGGAGAAGAAGGAGGAGGAGGAGAAGAAGAAGAAGAAGAGGAGGAGGAGGAGGAGGAGGAAGAAGAAGAGGAAGAAGAAGAAGGAGGAGGAGGACGAGGAGGAGAAGAAGGAGGAGAAGGAGGAGAAGAAGGAGAAGGAGAAGAAGGAGGAGAAGAAGGAGAAGAAGGAGAAGGAGAAGAAGGAGGAGGAGAAGGAGGAGGAGGAGGCGGAGAAGGAGGAGGAGAAGGAGGAGAAGGAGAAGGAGGAGGAGAAGGAGGAGAAGGAGAAGGAGGAGGAGAAGGAGAAGAAGACGAAGAAGAGGAAGAGGAAGAAGAAGAAGAGGAGGAGGAAGAGGAAGAACAAGAAGAAGAAGAAGAAGAAAAGAAAGAAAGACAGAGAAAGAAAGGAAGGAAGGAAGGAAGGAAGGAAGGAAGGAAAAGAAAGAAAGAGAGAGAGAAAGAAAGAAAGAAAGAGAAAGAAAGAAAAAAAAAAACTATGTTCATTTGTGATTACCAGGTTTAAAACTCCAATTTAAACATACTGGAACTACTTTCAAATTCAAAATCTAAAAGAAAAAAATTCAAACTATCTAAACTTGTATCTTTTTATTCTCTTCCATGAAAATCATAGGTGAATGAAAAGTAACTACAAATTATTTAGGCCAAAGAAGCTAGACTATAATTGGATTTAGTTATGTTCATGTATATGCAAATTTTATTTTTTAAAAACACCTGGAGATATATGACATACATACTGAAACATGAAAGATTTTTCAGAAAGTGTACCTCTAGCTGCTCCTTCCCCTAAACCCTATACCTCAGCTACCTGGTCCATTTACTAATCCTAGAACAAATGTCACCAAAGTTCTCACAATTCTCTTGCCCTGCTCCTTCCACATGACTCTCCTACTTCACGACCTGTTTTCTCTGCAAATTCACATCCTTCCTCATATGTAACTGCTTCCTCATCTGGGCTCCCTTAATATTTTACACTTACAGAAACATAGTATTTATTAGCTTTAACACAACTGTGTTAAACTGTGTTAATTTTTATGTCCGTTTTTCCCTACTCTACTGGGACTTCTTGAGGGCAAGAATCTTATTTATCGTTCAATTCACAGAACCAGACACTGAGTGCATGAAGAGATTAGAGGAAGGAGGAAGAACAGAGAAAGTAAGGCAGGAGGAAATGATAGAAGAGAGAAAAGAAATAGGTCAGAAAGAATAGGACCATAAAGAAGTAGCTGAATCAGGCCTCTGCAAGTCAAGAATCTAGCTGTGAAAAGTTCTGTAATCTGAGTCCAATAAAGTCACAGAGGCAAGACCCAATATTTGCAAGCAGAATAGTTTTAGCTGGATATTAAGATAATGACCTAGGGCCTAAACAGAAATAGCTTTCTCTGTAACTTGAAGAGTTTTTACAAGAGCTCAACCAAACTCAAGAATGAAAAGAAAGAATAAATTAGGAAAGAGTTATATCTGAAAAAAAAAAAAAAAAAAAAAAAAACACCTCTTTCCTTTGTATAGTATTTTTGATGCGGAAATAGAGGATGAAGCAATTAATACTGTATTTAAATATTTGAGTATTTGGGAATCTCCTCACAAAGAAAGAAATAATAGTGTGAGCTTTAAATGCCAATTGAAGGATGTTTTGATTGTCAGACTGCAGCAGAGAAAAGGCGCCATAAGAGGTACCGAACATCATCTTCGGAGGTAGACCTCGGGTATCCTGCAGTGTGTGCTGGGCAGGGGAGCCTTCCCGTTGAGAGGGACTTGACACAATTGGCAGCACAGGATAAAAGAACTGATGGCACCAGAAGGAGTCAAGGGAGAGAAGACAGTGTAAGATATAAAGAACTAGGAATTCTCTACCAATTCTCTGCTATCATACTCCAAGACACCACAGGAATAACTCTAGTAACCCAAAGATAAGATGGGAAGATCATGAAGGGGTGAAAAGATGCTTGGCAGTTTCACATTTGCATTTTCAAAGGGCTACATTAAAATCATTATGTAAAAGGAAAAAAAAAAAAAACTAGAGCCTTATTGTTAGCACTTTTTAATTAAATCCTTGGTTCTCATTCCACTGAAAAATGCCCACAAATAAGTTACATGAAATAACTGGAATAAAGGATAATAAGTACAATTGACATCCATAGAAACAGCTGAAAAATATGATATTTTCATCTGTATTTACCCACTTCTAAGACAAGGGACAAAAATTCCTGCTGGGTCATCCCTAATAGTTTTACTCACTTAATCCAGTTTTAAAAACACAATGGAAATGGGCATAGCGATGCTCAATTGGTAAGTTGATAATAACAGAATAATACGAATAATTCGTGTTCAACAAAGCATAAAAATTCAAGAGTTCTTGTATATCATATAGATAGTCTCAGATAGTTTACTTGCTGCCTCTGTTATGCCCAAGAAACAACATGACAAATAGACTAAGGCAAAAGAAAACTAAAGAAATTAGTTTAAAATGCTGCGCCAAGGAAGGGAAAGGTGACCTACTGCAGCAATGCTTTGGTCTTCCTGGTTGGATCTTCTGGTTTGAAATTTTTGTAGGCTTCTACTTCATGTTCTATGGAGAGCAACTGTCCCTGTAGTTTGTTCCTGAAGTTTGGTAGGGTATCCCGAATGTGGTTGGTAAGTTGCTAAACAAAACAAAATCATACACACAGATTGAAGATTGAATCATATATACAGATTAAAGACTAACTTAGCCTTCATTGTTTTTATAATCATTCAAAATTTCAAACATTATGTCTACATTTGAGATTGACTATTATGTAGATAGGGAGAAGAAACACCAACTCCCTCCACTGCCCTTCAGAGATGCCCAAAATTCCTTCATTTAGAGTCACTCACTTGAGCTATCTCTTTAAATCTGGGAAGACCCTGTTAAAATGCAGCTAATGTTACTAATGAGGCTACCCAATAACACCTTAGTTAGCATGGATTGATTTATCAGATCTCCTACCTTGTACAAAGGAACCTTAAGTTAGAATGTGATAGAAATGAAGGAAGCTAGGAGTCACAGGTGCTGCCTGGTGTTCTCAGGACTAAGTGGTTTACCACACAGGTGGAGCTCAGTAGCCAAGGTGCTGGAGGCACCTGCCAGCTGTTAACTTTCTCCACATTCTTCAGCTGAGGCAGCAACTTACTCGTACTTCCACCTCTAGGTCCCAGTGCAACTCCATGACTGAGTAAGGGAAAGCTCTCTCTGCTATTGAAGGCTCGACATAACCATCTACTTGGTATTTCCACTGAGATCAGCAGGCACCTCAAGCTCAGTACAATGAAAACTTCTCCAAGAGCCTAAGAGTGCATGATTAATTAAGAATCAAAGGTGAGATAAAAACCCAGATTGTTTAGGTCTTACGGCCTTTCTATTACAATGCAGTTAAAGAAAGTCTTATTCAAAAGAAAAAACAGATAACCTTCTTGAACTGCCTAAGTGATGAACTTGAAATCAATAAAAAGAATATAAACTTCCTAGAAATGCAGAAAAAAGAAAAAATATTAAAATTAGGGAGAATTAATATACCCAGATTGACTGAAGAAACTATTTTCAGTCATCTTTATGTTTATCTGAGGTCACTTGAATATATTTATTAAATAAATCTAGAGTTATTTGTCAATAGTTTATAACTGTATTATCCCCTTGCTCACAGTAATAAATTGTTATGTTAGCACCCTGGCATGCACTGCTGTTCTAACTATGAAGCAGGCAAAAAAAGAGCTGAGAGGACAGCATTCCCGATAGCAACGTCACGAGAGACAAGGACCCAAATCTAACAGAAACAGCAACCACAAGAAACCAGCAACCAACTGATTGCCATGTGAACTGGTAAAGAGTAAAAATACCTGATTTCCACCTTTTGCTTCTCAGACATCTCCAGAGCAAAGCAATACTGTGGCTTTCTAAAACACTTCTTCCCCTGGCTTCCATGACTCCAGCTTCTCTAATATTTCTGCTATCCATCTCGATATATCTTCTCTATTTCCATGGATAATTCACCCTCTTTGCCAGAACAGTAATTATTGAAATTCCTCAAATCTGGGTCTGAGGCCTCTTTTTTGTTTACTCTCTGTTCTCTCTTCAGGGAATCTCATTCCATCTATGGCTTCAATAAACATCCAAATACCTATAGCTGTAAGATGTTGTCTCCAAACAAGATTTATCTTTGCTGTGGCATGCATATTTGACCAACTCCGTGACTTCTCCTCTTGGATGTGTCAATGACATCTCAAGCTCAACATGTCCAAAATCAAGTACTTTATCTTCCCTTCAGGGTTCCCCGTCTTGGTGACTTCATAAGAGCCTGGAAACCTGGGACGTAACCTTGACTCCACCTCTCCCAACACCCAACAGCTCTAATCTACCACCTAGTCCTCAATTTTCCTGAACATTTCTCAAACCTGCCCCTTCTTTTCATCTCCACCGGCCCTTACTACAACCAAATTCCCATAATTTCTCTTTTACTCCTAACTGGTCTACTCTTGGTCTTCCTGTCTTCAATATCATATTCTTTTTTCACCCACGGATCTGATCTTGTTATTCCTCTACTTAGGACCCTTAAATGACTCCTTATTGGTCTTAGGTAAGAGCCAAAGTCCTCAATTTGGTCTAGAAACATTACAGGATTCAGCCACTGCCTACATCTCCAATATCATCTCATACAACTCACTACCTCTTTCTCTGCCTTCCCCCTACAATGAAAATTTCATTCAATTTTTCAAAAATGTGATGTCATTTTGCAGTATTTTCCATATGAATTATCCCACAGGATCAGAAGTATTAGTACACATACATAGCCATAGAATTATCTTAGTTTCAAACACAGTATAAATATTCTTGAAGCAATAAAGAGAGAGTGATTATCCAGGAAAGGAGACATCTTCAGAAAAAAAAAACATTCAATTTTTAGTCAACGAGAATCCAATTGTGTCATAACTTGGGCGTCACCTATAATAATCTAATAGTCAACCACCTCATTCTGTTTTTCCAGCATTCAAAACCTAACTCATTTCCAGCTTTATCTTTCTAATCATATTAGTGATTTTCTTCTAAGATTTTCTCAGTTTATTTGTGTTTTTTGTAGGCCAATACAGCTGTGAAAGCAGTATTCTAAAGAGAGTTTTGACAGTGCAAAATATATTGGTCGAGTGTTAGGATTCTTGCATAACAATGCTCCTTCTCTAAAATATATTCATATTTTTAAATCACACAATCATAGTGATGTTTCCTAGTGTCCAAATATTTATCTTTAATTAAAAAGTATAAACTTTACAATAGTCTGTGTTGAAATCTCTTAAAATGGAATTATAACACAATTTTTTATTTTCTAAAATTTCTTCTCAGTTGTTTTGCCTAAATTGTTCAGGTATAATGTCACATATTATGAAAGCTATTGATACTTTCTAGGAGCTAAGAATCAGAAATCTACTTGATGGATTGATTGATTGATTGCCTGATTAAGTTTGTACGTAACAGTTAAAGCATAACTTATAAGAATATTTGTGAGAAAGGCTGCTAGTCACATGAAGTCAATATAATCAAAACTCAGGGAGGGGTCCCTGAATTCAATGACAATGATGCTTGTCATAACACTTAACTCCAAGAGGGGTAGGAATATCTGTAACCAAGTAAGAGCATTGAGGATTTATGGAAGAAGTTTGTGCATAGTGCATGGAGCGGGGTAGGCAGAAGGCCCAATTCCAAATTATTGTGGGAAAAGGGGTTATCTGGAAAAGCATCTTAGATGAGTGGAAATCAATGATTATTAAACTAGGATGTGTGATTCTAAAGATTTTAAATTAAGAAACAAATCAACTCTAAACAAAGTCATAAAAAAAATTTAACAGAAAGTGTAACCTAGCCATTACAGACTGGTGCTTCAAAAACAGATCCCAAGAGATCAACTTTTCAAAGTTATAAAAATTTAACTTCTCAAGGTAACTACATATTACAAATGAATATATGCTAAAATGTATATCCCTGTTCACTGTTCCTAAATAGGTATGTGTTTCTGCTTTAGGAACTCTTCTTTCAATAACAGGAAGATGAGTTCTATTCACTGAGAATGGTAATAGTGTGAATCCGAGATACTAATACCCATTTTTAAAATCCCTATCATTGAAGCTGTATGTCTTGTTTTGGAAAAAATAAACTTAAAAATAATAAACACAAATTCCAGCATCCACTTACATATTTCATAACTGTTCTTGTTGCTTGAAAGAACATTTTTACCTGATTAAGGACCTTCTGCAGGTGTGGGGTTCCCATTCGGTCAGCGATATGTCTGTAAGCCGGGTGGGAAAGGAAAAACTTCCTCTCTGCCAACATGGCTGCCTTTATGTCCTTCTTCCCATCTATGTCCTTCTGGCTTCTGTTTACCACCCCCACGTAACCTGAAACAAAACGCAAATCTATGGAGTTGGGGACACTTTTTGTGGCTTATTCCAGGGAGATTTCAAGGCCCTCACATAGGCAGACTAAGAAAAGCAAAACTAGTTTTAGGTGTGAAGACTGAGTCCCTTTATAAAACTCAATGGGAAACATCAGTATTGAACACAGGCTACTGATCGAGCTCACAATAATTTTTTAGCATCAATACAATAATATCTCTCACCCTTAAACTGTGTGCATTTTAAGAGAGTGTGTATCTTCGCAGTTTTGTCATATAGCAGGCAAGTAAATATCAGTCTTACAATAGTATAAGTTTATGCAGTCTATGATGAATATTTATAACCTCGCTTCAAACTCCTTCCTTTTCCTGTTTTCTTATTCCTGTTATTTTAAGGAATAGTTCTCCCTTTGGATTATTTTCTAATATATCATTCGGGAACGTACAGCCATTCCATAAAAAGTATAACTAATGATAAATCCATTCCTTACAACTGAGAAGGCATCAAAACCAAAACTCCTAGTGTCTTCCCAATCATTTCTCTTTCATATAACCAAAATCAAACAAACAAACAAACAAAAAGTATTGTATAGACCACAGTACATTACCCCTGCGAAGAGGCAACAGTTTGTTCTCTAGAACATCCCTGGCATCCGTTCCTTCATCCATAAGGTCCAGTTTGGTGATAACTCCAATGGTTCTCAGACCTGCATCATAAACAAACCCAACATTACACAATTTGCAGAAGACTAACAAATTTTAAAGACATATATGTCGCAATGCTAAATGTAAAGCACATTTTCCTGGTCCTTTTCCCATTTCCTTCTGTCTTACTTTGTTTTCTAAGTGCTACTTGAGTTTGGTGATTTCAATGTGATGAAGAGGAGAGTTGCCAAAGCACCCATCCAGAAGATAACCTTCAACTCAAGGGGGAAAAACAAATAGCTGTAGCACTAAATAATTTCCAAATATATGAGTTTATTTTTGTACCATGCATATATGGAAATTATACATTTTCATTTCTTCCCATGTTCCCTACCAAATATGAATGTTTGAAGTTTTATGTATTACATTATTAAAGGCAAATAAACAAATAAATAGGTTATGCATGGACCAATTATGAGAGTGTGTCATAAACCAAGGATTACTATTGATCCAGTTCTAGTCACTGAGGTCAAACAAAAGTAAAGAAAGAAAAGCAGGTATAATGTCATCACCAAAAATAAACTCGTAAGCCACGCAGCATTCACCATGCCTTAGAAAAGGAAGTATGATTTAATGGAAAGAAGACTGTACTAGGAATTACAAGGCTTGGATTCTAGTCTCAAGGCATGTCACCAAAATGCCACAGGTCTCAGTTTTCCTCATCTGTCAAATAAATAGTTAGAAACCATGATCTCCAAGGTTTCTTTCAGTAATAAATAATGTAAGAACCTAGACATTTTGAGTAGCACATTAGATACATGATATTTGTCATTTGCTTTCTTCATTAGATGAAATGGATGGTATTTGCCTAGTAATTTATATTGCTTTTTGTTTTATTTTACTTTAAGTTCCAGGATACAAGTGCAGAATGAGTTACATAGGTATACGAGTGCCATGGTGGTTTGCTGCACCTATCAACTTGTCATTTAGGTTTTAAGCCCCACATGCATTAGCTATTTGTCCTAATGTTCTCCCGCCTCTCACCCCCAACCTCCTGACTGGCCCCAGTGTGTGTTGTTCCCCTCCCTGTGTCCATGTGTTCTCGTTCAACTCCCACTTATGAGTGAGAACATGTGGTGTTTGGTTTTCTGTTCCTGTGTTAGTTTGCTGACGATGATGGCTTCCAGCTTCATTCATGTCCCTGCAAAGGACACGAACTCATTCCTTTTTATGGCTACATAGTACTCCATGGTATATATGTACCATATTTTCTTTAGCAGTCTATCATTGCTGTCCATTTGGGCTGGCTCCAAGTCTTTGCTACTGTAAATAGTGCATCAATAAACATATGTATGCATGTGTCTTTATAGTAGAATAATTTATATTTCTTTGGGTATATACCCAGTAATGGGATTTCTGGGTCAAATGGTATTTCTGGTTCTAGATCCTTAAGGGATTGCCATACTGTCTTCCACAATGGTTGAACTAATTTACACTCCCACCAACAGTGTAAAAGCATTCCTATTTCTCCACATCCTCTCCAGCATCTGTTGTTTCCTAACTCTTTAATGGTTGCCATTCTAACAGGCATGAGATGGTATCTCATTGTGGTTTTAATTTGCATTTCTCTAATGACCAGTGATGATGAGCTTTTCTTCATATGTTTTGGCTGCATAAATGTCTTCATTTGAGAAGAGTCTGTTCATAACCTTCACCCACTTTTTGATGGGATTGTTTTTCTCTTGTAAATTTGTTTACATTCCTTGTAGATTCTGGATATTAGCCTTTTGTCAGATGGGTAGATTGCAAACATTTTCTCCCATTCTGTAGGTTGCCTGTTCACTTTGATTATAGTTTCTTTTGCTGTGCAGAAGATCTTTCATTAGATCCCATTTGTCAGTTTCGGCTTTTGTTGCCATTGCTTTTGGTGTTTTAGTCATGAAGTCTTTGCCCATGCCTATGTCCTGAATAGTATTGCCTAGGTTTTCTTCTAGGGTTTTTATGGTTTTGGATCTTACATTCAAGTCTTTAATCCATCTTGGGTTAATTTTTGTATAAGGTGTAAGGAAGGGGTCCAGTTTCAGTTTTCTGCATATGGCTAGCCAGTTTTCCCAACAATATTTGTTAAATAGGAAATCCTTTCCCCCTTGCTTGTTTTTGTCAGGTTTGTCAAAGATCAGATGGTTGTAGATGTGGGGCATTATTTCTGAGGCCTCTGTTCTGTTCCATTGGTCTATATATCTGTTTTGGTACCAGTACCATGCTGTTTTGGTTACTGCAGCATTGTAGTGTAATTTGAAGTCAGGTAGTATCATGCCTCCAGCTTTGTTCTTTTTGCTTAGGATTGTCTTGGCAATGCGGGCTCTTTTTTGGTTCCATATTAAATTTAAAGTAGATTTTTCTAATTCTGTGAAGAAAGTCAGTGGCAGCTTGATAGAGATAGCATTGAATCTATAAATTACTTTGGAAACTATGGCCATTTTCATGATATTGATTCTTCCTAACCATGAGTGTGGAATGTTTTTCCATTTGTTTATGTCCTCTTTTATTTCGTTGAGCAGTGGTTTGTAGTTCTCCTTGAAGAGGTCCCCCACATCCCTTGTAAGTTGTATTCCTAGGTATTTTATTGTCTTTGTAGCAATTGCAAATGGGAGTTCATGCATAATTTGGCTGTTTGTCTCTTATTGGTGTATAGGAATGCTTGTGATTTTTGCACATTGATTTTGTATCCTGAGACTTTGCTGAGGTTGCTTATCAGCTTAAGGAGATTTCAGGCTGAGATGATGGGGTTTTCTAAGTATACAATCACGTCATCTGCAAAGAGGGATAATTTCACTTCCTCTCTTCCTATTTAAATACGCTTTATTTCTTTCTCTTGCCTGATTGCCCTGGCCAGAACTTCCTATGTTGAATAGGAGTGGTGAGAGAGGGCATCCTGGTCTTGTGCCAGTTTTCAAAGGGAATGCTACCAACTTTTGCCCATTCAGTATGATATTGGCTGTGGGTTTGTCATAAATAGCTCTTATTATTTTGAGATACGTTCCATCAATATCTCATTTATTGAGAGTTTTTAGCATGAAGGGATGTTGAATTTTATTGAAGGCCTTTCTGCATCTATTGAGATAATCATGTGATTTTTGTTGTTGGTTCTGTTTATGTGATGGATTACATTTATTGATTTGTGTATGTTGAGCCAGCCTTGCATCCCAGGGATGAAGTTGACTTGATCACGGTGGATAAGCTTTTTGATGTGCTGCTAGGTTCGGTATGCCAGTATTTTATTGAAGATTTTTGCATCAATGTTCATCAGGGATATTGGCCTGAAATTTTCTTTTTTTATTGTGTCTCCACTAGGTTTTGGTATCAGGATGATGGTGCCTGATAAAATGAGTTAGGGAGGAGTCCCTCTTTTTTTATTGTTTGGAATAGTTTCAGAAGGAATGCTACCACCTCCTCTTTGTACCTCTGGTAGAATTTGTCTGTGAATCTATCTGGTCCCGGGCTTTTTTTGGTTGGTAGGCTATTAATTACTGCTTCAATTTCAGACTTGTTATTGGTCTATTCAGGGATTTGACTTCTTCCTGGTTTAGTTTTGGGAGGGTGTATGTGTCTAGTAATTTATCCATTGTTTCTAGAAATCCTAGTTTATTTGCTTAGAGGTGTTTATAGTATTCTCTGATGGTAGTTTGTATTTCTGTGGGATCAGTGGTGATATCCCCTTTATCATTTTTTATTGTGTTTATTTGATTCTTCTCTCTTTTATTCTTTATTAATCTGGCTAGTGGTCTATTTTGTTAATCTTTTCAAAAAACCAGCTCCTGAATTCATTGATTTTTTGAAGGGCTTCTCGTATCTCTGTCTCCTTCAGTTCTAGTTATTTCTTCTCTTCTGCTAGCTTTTGAATATGTTTGCTCTTGCTTCTCTAGTTATTTTAATCATGATGTTAGGGTGTCGATTTTAGATCTTTCCTGCTTTCTCCTGTAAGCATTTAGTACTATAAATTCCTCTATAAACGCTGCTTTAGCTGTGTCCCAGAGATTCTAGTACATTGTGTCTTTATTCTCATTGGTTTCAAAGAACTTATTTATTTCTGCCTTAATTTCGTTATTTACCCAGTAGTCATTCATGACCAGGTTGTTCAGTTTTCACAAAGTTGTGCAGTTTTCAGTGAGTTTCTTAATCCTGAGTTCTAATTTGATTGCACTGTGGTCAGAGAGACTGTTAGTTATGATTTCCATTCTTTTGCATTTGCTAAGGAGTGTTTTACTTCCAATAATGTGGTCAATTTTGGAATAAGTATGATGTGGTGCTGAGAAAAATGTATATTCTGTTGATTTGGGGTGAAGAGTTCTGTAGATGTCTAGTAGGTCCTTCTGGTGCAGAGCTGAGTTCAAGTCCTGAATATCCTCATTAATTTCCTGTCTCGTTGACCTTTCTAATATTGACAGTGTGGTGTTAAAGTCTCCCACTATTATTATGTGGAAGTCCAAGACTCTTTGTAGGCCTCTAAGAACTTGCTTTATGAATCTGGGTGCTCCTGTATTGGGTGCATATATATTTCAGATAGTTAGCTTTTCTTGTTGCATTGATCCCTTTACCATTATGTAATGCCCTTCTTTGTCTTTTTTGATCTTTGTTGGTTTAAAGTCTGTTTAATCAGATACTAGGATTGCAACCCCTGCTTTTTTTTTTGCTTTCCATTTGCTTGGTAAATATTCTTCCATCCCTTTATTTTGAGTCTATGTGTGTCTGCATGTGCTATGGGTCTCCTGAATACAGCACACCAATGGGTCTTGACTCTTTATCCAATTTGCCTGTGTGTGTGTGTGTGTGTGTGTGTATGTGTGTGTGTGTGTTTTCTTGAGACAGAGTCTTGCTGTGTCACCCAGGCTGGAGTGCAGTGGCACAATCTCAGCTCACTGCCACCTCTGCCTCCCGGGTTCCAGCGATTCTCCTGCCTCAGCCTCCCGAGTAGCTGGGACTACATGCACACAACACCACGCCAGGCTAATTTTTGTATTTTTTACTAGAGACGGGGTTTCAGCATCTTGTCCAGGCTGGTCTTGAACTCCTGACCTCATGATCCACCCATCTTGGCATCCTAAAGTGCTGGGATTACAGGTGTGAGCTACTGTGCCCAGCCCAGTGTGTGTTTTTTAATTGGGTGATTTAGCCCTTTTACATTTAAGGTTAATATTGTTATGTGTGAATTTGATCCTGTCATTACAATGCCAGTTGGCTATTTTGCCTCTTATTTGATGCACTTTCTTCGTAGTGTCAATGGTCTTTACAATTCAGTATGTTTTTGCAGTGGCTGGAATCAGTCGTTCCTTTCCACGTTTAGTGCTCACTTCAGAAGCTCTTGTAACGCAGTCCTGGTGGTGACAAAATCTCTCAGCATTTACTTGTCTGTAAAGGATTTTATTTCTCCTTCACTTATGAAGCTTAGTTTGGCTGGATATGAATTTCTGAGTTGAAAATTCTTTTCTTTAAGAATGTTGATCACGCCTGTAATCCAGCACTTTGGGAGGCTGAGATGGGTGGATCACGAGGATAGGAGATTGAGACCATCCTGGCTAACACGGTGAAACCCTGTCTCTACTAAAAATACAAAAAATTAGCCAGGCATGGTGGCAGGTTCCTGTAGTCCCAGCTACTCAGGAGGCTGAAGCAGTAGAATGGAGTGAACCCGGGAGGCGGAGCTTGCAGTGAGCTGAGATTGCGCCACTGCATTCCAGCCTGAGTAACAAAGTGAGAATCTGTCTCAAAAAAAAAGAATGTTGAATATTGGCCTCCACTGTCTTCTGGCTTGTAGGGTTTCTATAGAGAGATCTGCTGTTAGTCTGATGGGCTTCCTTTTGTGTGTAACCCAACCTTTCCCTCAGGCTGCCCTTAACGTTTTTTCTTTCATTTCACCTTTGGTGAATCTGATGATTATGTGTCTTGGGGTTGCTCTTCTCAAGGAGTATCTTTGTGGTGGTTTCTGTATTTCCTGAATTTGACTGTTGCCCTGTCTTGCTAGGTTGGGGAAGTTCTCCTGGATAATATCCTGAAAAGTGTTTTTCAACTTGGTTCCATTCTCCCTATCACTTTCAGGTACACCAATCACATGCAGGTTTGGTCTTTTCACATAGTCCCATATTTCTTGGAGGCTTTGTTCATTCCTTTTCATACTTTTTTCTCTAATCTTGTCTTCATGCTTTATTTCATTAAGGTGATCTTCAATCTCTGATATCCTTTCTTCCGCTTGATTGATTTGGCTACTGATACTTGTGTATGCTTCATGAAGTTCTCATGCTGTGTTTTTCAGCTCCATCAGGTCATCATTTGTGTTCTCCTCTAAAGTGGTTATTTTAGTTAGCAATTCCTCTGACTTTTTTTCAAGGTTCTTAGCTTCCTTGCATTGGGTTAGAACATCCTCCTTTAGCTCAGAGGAGTCTGTATGAACTTGTGAAGCCTGTTTCTGTCAATTTGCCAAACTCAATCTCCATCCAGTTTTGTTCCCTTGCTGGTGAGGAGTTGTGATCCTTTGGAGAAGAGGCATTCCGGTTTTTGGAATTTTCAGCCTTGTTGTGCTGTTTTTCCCTCATCTTCATGGATTTATCTACCTTTGGTCTTTGAGGTTGGTGATCTTCAGATGGGGTTTCTGTGTGGGCGTCCTTTTTGTTGATGTTGATGCTTTTCTTTTCTGTTTGTTAGTTTTCCTTCTAACAGGCCCCTCTGCTGCAGGTCTGTTGGAGTTTGCTGGAGGTGCACTTCAGATCCTGTTTGCTAGGGTATCATCAGTGGAGGCTGCAGAACAGCAAAGATTGCTGTCTATTCCTTCCTCTGGAAGTTTCGTCCCAGAGGGGCACCTGCTAAATGTCAGCCGGAGCTCTCCTGTATGGGGTGTCTGTCAACCCCTGCTGGGAGGTGTTTCCCAGTCAGGAGGTACGCAGGTCAGGGACCCACTTAAGGAGACATTCTGTCCCTTAGCAGAGCTCAAATGCTGTTCTGAGAGATCCGCTGCTCTCTTCAGACCTGGCAGACAGGAACGTTTAAGTCTGCTGAAGCTGTGCCCACAGCCACCCTTTCCCCAGGTGCTCTGTCCTAAGAAGATAGGAGTTTTATCTATATGGGACTGCTGCCTTTCTTTCAGAGATGCCCTGCCCAGAGAGGAGGAATCTAAAGAGGCAATCTGGCTACAATGGCTTTGCTGAGCTGCAGTGGGCTCCACTCAGTTTGAACTTCCCAGTGGCTTTGTTTACACTGTGAGGGGAAAACCACCTACTCCAGCCTCAGTAATGGCAGATGCCCCTCCCCAAACCAAGTTCAAGCATCCCAAGTCAATTTCAGACTGTTGTGCTGGCAGTGAGAATTTCAAGCTAGTGGATCTTAGCTTGCTGAGCTCTGTGGGTGTGGGATCTGCTGAGCCAGACGACTTGGCTCCCTGGCTTCAGCTCCCTTTCCAGGGGAGTGAATGGTTCTGTCTAATCAGTCCCAGGTACCACTGGGGTATGACAAAAAAAAAATGTTGCAGCTAGCTCAGTGTCTGCCCAAACAGCCACCCAGTTTTGTACTTGAAACCCTGGACTCTGGTGGCGGAGGCACCTGAGGGAATCTCTTGCCTGTGGGTTGTGAAGACCGTGGGAAAAGCATAGTATCTGGGTTAGAATGCACCATTCCTCTAGGCACAGTCCCTCCCAGCTTCCCTTCACTAGGGGAGGGAGTTTACCAACCCCACACACTTCCCAGGTGAGATGACACCCCATCCTGCTTTGACTTGCCCTACATGGGCTGCACCCACTATCTAACCAGTCCCAATAAGATGAGCTGGGTACCTCAGTTGGATTACAGAAATCACCTGCCTTCTGCATTGATCTTACTGGCAGCTGCACACCAGAGCTGTTCCTATTTGGCTTGCCAGCCCAAGACTATTATTACTCTTTATTTAGGAACTAGTATATACTGAATTAATTGTACAAACCAAATTTGGTCATGATATAACCTCCTTATAAAATATAGCTGGATTTTTGAAGAGGATATATAAATTTAGTTCCAAAATGATCATGGTCTGTAAATTTCCCTTCTTGTAATGGCATTGTCAGATATGGATACCGAAATTTACCTATTCTTATAAAATTAACAGTTTTTTTCCATTGTTTCTATTCTCTGAAGGATATTGAGTCAATGGATATTCTTACTTTTTTGAAAGTTTACTGTTGGTCACAATAAAAACTTTTGTGAAAATTAAGAAAAAAGAAAGAAAGAAAGAAAGAAAGAAAGAAAGAAAGAAAGAAAGAAA